>NC_091455.1:179265697-179270697 GCF_027789765.1 Dendropsophus ebraccatus | reverse complement strand
TATATATAGGTTGTCAGATAACAGAGAGAGAATAGATAGATAGGATATGGATAGATAGATAGATAGATAGATAGATAGATAGATAGATAGATAGATAATAGATAGATAGATAGATAGATAGATAGATAGATAGATAGGAGATAGATGGATGGATAGATAGATAGATAGATAGATAGATAGATAATAGATAGATAGGAGATGGATAGATAGATAGATAGATAGATAGATAGATAGATAGGAGATAGATAGATAGATAGATAGATAGGAGATAGATAGATAGATAGATAGATAGATAGATAGATAGGAGATAGATGGATAGATAGGAGATTCCCTGCTTCATACAGGCTGGAGCTTTCTAGATGCTCCAGGACATGGGGATCTAGGCAGCTACTTGTAGTTCCCCTCTAGTTTTATACATATATATATATATATATATATATATATATATATATATATATATATATATATTCTCACCATCAAGCCAATGTTCTGTAACCAGATGAAAAGTTAGGGAAAAGCAGCAAGTGATAATAACCCAGGAAGCTGTATGTAAAAGCCAAGGTCAGCTGCAGCCAATGCCAGGCAGACATTTCCCACTACAATAAAAAAAGAAGAAGAAGGGGGGAAAAACTACAAGAAGAAGAAGATGAAGCACTAAAAGTGATGAGAAGAAGATTCCCAGTGAACTTGTCCAATAATAACCCTGGAGAAGCTGCTGGTGTACAGCCGGGGGGTAGAGACAGCAAGGCGCTGCTGGGGAGCTGTCATTGTGTGAGCAGCAGCCCCCCCTGGCGGCAGAGGGAGGAGCGGCAGGGTGAGCTGAGCCGGGCTGCGGCGCCTGTGATTGGCTGGCAGGGGCTCAGCGGTACTTCAAAGCCGGAGAGGAGCTACAATAGTGCGGGGATGGGCGGACCCGATCACTGGATCGCACACCTCTAAAAAAAAAGCCAGCTCTGATATGTACGTATAAAACGGATCCTCTGAGGAGGGCACTGCTGGGATGGCCACGTCTCTGCTGGGGGTGAGTGCTGCCATTACTGCTTGGCTTTCTTACCGCCTATAATAGCGCAGCTCCGGGCAGGGGCCGGCATCACTCTGCTGTAGTGCGAGGGAGAGAAGAGGAAGGGACAGAGAGGAGGGGGCAGAGTCACTGCCGGGCAGGAGAGCAGAGCAGCGGCGGCACCGGACTGATAGCACCGGCGCGGTACATGACTGCAGGCGGCCCCGGGTAGCACTCTCCAGCCTCTTCTCCACAGGTACGTGATCCGTCTCTTCCTTCTGGAGCCCATTAGCGCCGCCGGATTGTGCGGGACTTTGCACCGACTTGTTCCCGGTTCTCATCCCCTGTGATTGGCTTCTTGTGTTTCTCACCTGCCTGGAACGTTCGGACACTGGAAAGTTTTAATGGAAACAACTGTGGCGAGAAGTTTCCGCTGCTGAGAGCCGGGGGGGCCCCGTGTGTGTATGGCCGGGGGGCCCCGTGTGTGCATGGCCGGGGGGGGGGGGGGGGGGGACACAGCTCCCCAAATACTTTAGGACTCACTTCTCTCTCTTCTATTCATTGTCTCCATTTAGCTCGTGTTTTCTGGAAAATGTAACTAAAGTTTGAAGGAAGATAATTGTATGGAATAGGAAAGTTTGGAATTTAGAATTATTTCATGTATTATTTTTAATCATAGGCACAAAATTAAATCGATATATAGATAGATAGATAGATAGATAGATAGATAGATAGATAGATAGGAGATAGATAGATAGATAGATAGATAGATAGATAGATAGATAGGAGATAGATAGATAGATAGATAGATAGATAGATAGGAGATAGATAGATAGATAGATAACCCTACACAGTGATATACCGGCACATACGTGTTTTTAGTACATACATATTATAATAGTACTATGAAAAAATGTAGAACTATTGTAGAATGGTTAGAATTCTGGGTAAATATTTATAGTTATTGAATAAATATTATTATTATTATTATTATTATTATTATTATTATTATTATACATAACATATTATTAAACAGAAGTTAAAGAAGTGGAAATTTATAAGGCTGAAGGAAATTACATCATTACAATGAATGAAGACTGTTATTACTGATACATGTAGCAGTATATATATGTATGTATATATAGGAATGGGTCAGAAACAGTAAATACTATATACACGTAAACATAGACGCAACTGTACTATCTGTTGCTCTCTTATTTATCTCTCTGTCTCTGTCTGTCTATCTCTCTCTATCCATCCATCCATCTGTCTTTTATATGTCAATATATCCACAGAGTTGTGCTTCGCCATGTGGCTGCATATACCTTGAGTTATGCAAATGCACTTTAACAGAAAACTTAGTTGTTTCAGGTCTCTTGAACATTTTTTTCTGTCTTTCTATCCATCTATCTTATATTATCTATCTATCTATCTATCTATCTATCTATCTTATATTATCTATCTACCTATCTATCTTCTATCTATCTATCTGTCTATCTATCTTCTATCTATCTATCTGTCTATCTATCTATCTGTCTATCTATCTATCTATCTATCTATCTATCTATTTATCTATCTTATATTATCTATCTATCTTTCTATCTACCTGTCTTATCTATTGATCCATCGATCTATGGTTCCAGTAGAAATTTGAATGTAACATGTAACGCTATATGCTGGGTAAAGATAGGTGGTAAAGTTAGGATTGCCATACAACTATATATATATATATATATATATATATATATATATATATATATATTGTATGAGGTAGTGTTTTTTTTTTGTTTTTTTTTATTGCTGTGCAATATACTAACTGTATGTTGATACCATTTTGCATCTTAGGTGCGTATTAGTATTAGGCAGCACAGTTTTCTATGGTGTTATATACAGTACGATGCATGGAGCGATGATGCAACTTTTTATGTGTTATATATGAGACGGCGATTATATATATATATATATATATATATATATATATATATTAGTGTATGCAAAATGATTATACAGCCTGTACAGTGAATGGGGATACAACTTTGCAAGTGCAGCTGTGTATAGGGGAATGACCTTGCATGTATTATATTTATTATGAATATGTGATGAATAATGTACAAACAATAACATTGTGTGATAGGATGATACATATATATTTATATATATATATATATATATACAACTTTGTCCTTTGTATGTTGAAGTGGTGAAGTTACCCACCTGAAGTAATGATCAAACTTTCCATGTATGAAGCAGCTGTGTTATTATACAGGTATATATACTTGTAGTAATAATACAACTGTGTCATATGTGTGTTGTATATTATATGTGTGTTATATATTATATGTGTGTTATATGAGCTCCTGTATACAGGAATATATACAATAGACCTATAGTAAGGATACAACGTTCGATGTGATATATTATATAGTAATGTTAGGACTTTGCTGTCTTGCTATCACCTGGTGCACCATACTATACTAATGATACAACTTGTTGTTCTATATAATGCTATATACAGTGAGCAGGTATAAGTTGGCGCCATGTGTTTGGGATGCCATTACTGACGTTTTCTCCCGCTCTTCTCCCCGTTTCCCCGCAGGAAGAGCCGCGCTTGGGATCTACACCCCTTGCCATGCTCGCAGCCACCTGTAACAAGATCGGCAGCCCCAGCCCGTCCCCGTCCTCCCTGTCCGATAGCTCGGGCTCCTTCGGGAAGGGATTCCACCCGTGGAAGCGCTCCTCGTCCTCTTCCTCCTCCGGTAGCTGTACCCTGGGCTCCGGTTCCCTCTCTGGCTTCGGGGTCGGCAGCTCCTCCCGGGGCGGCTCTTCATCCTCTAGTGCAGCAGCAGCGGCGGCGGCTGCGGCGGCTGCGGCTGCTGCGGCCGCCTTGGTGTCGGACTCGTTCAGCTGCGGGGGCTCCCCGGGCTCCAGCGCCTTCTCGTTGACTTCCTCCGGAGGTGGCGGTGGTGGTGGAGGCGGCGGAGGTGGAGGAGGGAACTGTCCGGTGTCAGCCGCTTCCCCGTTTGCTAACGAGTACTCTGTTTTCCCGGTCAGCGGAGGATCCCAGGAGGCGGCGGCGGCAGCGGCGGCGGCAGCGGCAGCCGCAGCGGCGGCCGCGTCCCATCACCACCAGCCGGTCTTCCTGTCCAAGGTGCACGCGTCTGTGGACGGACTGCAGAGCATCTACCCCCGGGTCGGGATGGCTCACCCCTACGAGTCGTGGTTCAAGCCCTCTCACACCGGGGACGTGAGTGCAGCCGCTGCCGGTAGCGCCTCCAGCTGGTGGGAAGTCGGTGCTGGCTGGATAGACGTTCAGAGTCCCGGGGCAGGAGCGGCGCTGCACCCCGGCTCCCTGCAGGGCTCCCTGCACTCCCCGCTGGGCGGATACGGCTCCGACTACACCGCAGCCGGGTTTGGACACTTTACCACAGGGGGAGGCGGAGGAGCTGGAACTGGGGGGAGTGGAGGAGCCGGAGGAGGAGGTGGGGGCGCAGGGGGGACCCCCGGAGGTCACCTTCTCAGCCCCGCAGGACAGCACCTAATGGACGGATTTAAGCCGGTGCTCGGCCCTGGGACTTACCCTGACCCGTCCTCCTCCCCCCTATCTGCCAGTTCTATGCTAGCCCCCACCGGGCCCCTAGGAGGCTCCCCCCGCTCCTCGGCCCGCCGCTACTCCGGGAGAGCCACGTGTGACTGCCCCAACTGCCAGGAAGCGGAGCGGCTGGGCCCCGCGGGGGCGAGTCTACGGCGGAAGGGGCTGCACAGCTGTCACATCCCCGGATGCGGGAAAGTATACGGCAAAACGTCGCACTTGAAGGCCCATCTGCGCTGGCACACCGGGGAGCGGCCCTTTGTCTGTAACTGGCTCTTCTGCGGCAAGAGGTTCACCCGCTCGGACGAGCTGCAGCGCCACCTGCGCACCCACACCGGGGAGAAGCGCTTCGCCTGCCCGGTGTGCAACAAGCGCTTCATGCGCAGCGACCACCTGAGCAAACACGTGAAG
>NC_091455.1:178248197-178253197 GCF_027789765.1 Dendropsophus ebraccatus | reverse complement strand
GGACGGGCACAGGATGGGATGGGCACAGGACGGGCACAGGACGGGCACAGGATGGGATGGGCACAGGACGGGCACAGGATGGGATGGGCACAGGACGGGCACAGGATGGGATGGGCACAGGACGGGCACAGGATGGGATGGGCACAGGACGGGCACAGGATGGGATGGGCACAGGACGGGCACAGGATGGGATGGGCACAGGACGGGCACAGGATGGGATGAGCACAGGACGGGCACAGGATGGGATGAGCACAGGACGGGCACAGAATGGGATGGGCACAGGACGGGCACAGAATGGGATGGGCACAGGATGGGATGGGCACAGGACGGGCACAGGATGGGATGGGCACAGGACGGGCACAGGATGGGATGGGCACAGGACGGGCACAGGATGGGATGGGCACAGGACGGGCACAGGATGGGATGGGCACAGGACGGGCACAGGATGGGATGGGCACAGGACGGGCACAGGACGGGCACCGGCCGCCTAGTTACAGCTATTATAGCAGTCGGTTGGGCGAGTAACGGTTTTACGGATTTGGTCTCTTCTTGCTCCCTGCAAATCAAAGGGCGGCCTGTGTGGAGAAGGTGTGTAATGGCAGTGTAATGGCAGTGCGGAGGCATGCCTGGAATCTCCAGATGTCTATAAAGTAAGAGGGGGCATTTGGCAGGTCACATGAAGGTGGAGCAGGTTACAATCACAGCCACAAGGTCCTTTTACTACTCAACAGTCTGAAATGTATTTATCGTGTGTGTATACATGTGAGATAATATTATGTGTGTGTGTACATATATACCCGTGTATCTGTATATTGTGCTTGTACATATGTGTGTGTGTGTGTGTATTTATGAGTACACATATATGAGATAATATTATGTGTATTATATGTGTGTGTACCTATATAACTGTGTATCTGTATATTGTGCCTGTACATATGTGTGTGTGTATCTGTATCTGTAACTATTTGTATCTATCTATCTATCTATCTATCTATCTATCTATCTATCTATCTCCTATCTATCTATCTATCTATCTATCTATCTATCTATCTATCTATCTATTTATCTCCTATCTATCTATCTATGTTAGGATGTTATAGTGGTGACAAGAGGACCCCTCAGTAGGATGTTATATTGGTGACAGGAGGACCCCTCAGTAGGATGTTATGTAGGTGACAGGAGGACCCCTCAGTAGGATGTTATATTAGTGACAGGAGGACCCCTCAGTAGGATGTTATATTGGTGACAGGAGGACCCCTCAGTAGGATGTTATATTAGTGACAGGAGGACCCCTCAGTAGGATGTTATATTGGTGACAGGAGGACCCCTCAGTAGGATGTTATATTAGTGACAGGAGGACCCCTTAGTAGGATGTTATGGAGGTGACAGGAGGACCTCTCAGTAGGATGTTATACTGGTGACAAGAGGACCCCTCAGTAGGACATCCCTGGGTCCATTTCCTTGCAGTCCCAGTGCATCATGCACTCCCCAGCCTCTCAATTCTGGGAGCACTTATACAGGTACCTGAATGGGATTTTGCCTTTGACCAGATGTTTGCATTTTCCCTAAAATTGTCACGTGAAATGAACAGATGTCCAAGTTGTTAGTGGAGCCCAGCCCCTCCTTCCCCCATGCAGCAGATCCCTTGCACAGCTCATACTGCTTCCTATGGGCCCTGCCTGATCCAGCCTCACTCTGCTCTGCTCTGCAGAAGAATCTTCCCAGTCTTATTAGGCTGAGAAATCCCACTGCAATCGGTTTATCCTGAAGATGGGATGGGATCTCAGCTATCTTCTCTCTATGTAAGGAGCTGTTGCCAGAGAAGACCCTGCAAGGATCATATCCCACCCTCATACATCACATCTCTGGAGGATGAGCTGGTATGGTGAACACAGTACAGGGGGGTTGGGGGTCCTTCAGCTTCTATCCTGGTCTATCTGAAGAAAATGCAATCCTAGTTCATTGATCTATGTCTGCTACATACTCTGTCTCTTTGCCAATACATGGATTCACTATCATTGTACATAATCACCATTAAACAAGATTTTCCCAAGATAATTACAGATGTTGTCCTTGATCTCTCATATTTTACCCTCTGTTATCTGCATTTATCACAGATTAACCCTTTAATATGACTTTTCCTTTCATACTGTATTTTATTGTATGCAAATGCTATGGAGCATGGCTATGAGATGTGATTTTTGTATTGCTTTCATAAATGTATCTGCTATAATGTTATATAGCTTGAACTGGGAGATGCATTCAATTTATTTAAAATATTTGTAAAAAAAAAAATTGTAATTTATTTTAAAATGTTTATTCTTTGGAAAAAACTCTACTTAGTGTAAAATAATAATAATAATAATAATAATAATAATGTAAAAACATATTACTATGATTGCATGCAATATGTATAGTATTGTGAAATGTATTTCATGGGTGTTCTGGAAATATGGAATGAAACATTATACACGCTTCTTTTTTTTTGTCTTCTTCTTCTGATTATTATTATTATTATTATTATTATTATGCTATTATTGTCATAAATATTTTGACTTTTTTATTAATTTGAATTATTATTATTATTATTATTACTACTACAATTACTACTACTAGTACTTTGGTAAAGTTTGTATTAATAATCATCAATGATAATAATAATAATAATAATAATAATAATAATAATAATAATAATAATAATAATAATAATAATAATAATATAATAGGTAATACATACAACCAATTAACTCCATTATCTCCTGTCATAATTAATAGGAGATCATTAATTCTATTATCTTTAATAAAGTTAATAGGATGATTATGGACTAGCTGCATTACTTTAATCACCAACCTGTCGCCCCCCAGCTGTTGCAAAACTACAACTCCCAGCATGCCCTGGTAACAGCTGGGGAGCCACAGGTTGCTGAACATCACTGTATTACTTGATCAGTGCATTGATTCCTATGGAAGCTCCTATGGTGTGCTGTGAAATTCTCAGTCATTGTTTGCACTGATTGCTGAATGACCCTAGAGATATGGGAGCTGTCTGGCTGACAATGCTGGGACTTATCTGAAGGGTTTGTTGATATACTGCTTAAATTAGTGTTAATTTCAAACAGACTTCTGACTCCTCTAGGGATTAAAGCTCAACCTTATAGGACTGTAGAGTCCCTATTGATAAACACCTGGCTGACAGCAACACCCCCTCATGACTGACAACAAGCTGTGTGTACTGAACAGAGGAAATCATTCTCTCATTGATACCTTTGTGTTTTTAGTGTTTAACAAATAATAATAATAATAATAATAATAATCTCTACAATTATTGATAATATTTAGTAGCGAATAATGCTCTCAGAATTACATTGTATAATAATTGTTAATCAATATTATAGAATATTTACCATATTTATTATGATGATGCACAAACCCTTGTAAAGTCTTCATATACCACTGCTCCTGAATGTGACCGGAAAATTTAACTCGTTTTATCATCATTTAGATGAAAAAAATCTCAAAGCTTTATTTCATGTATTGTCAGGTGTCCTGAAAATCCAGGAACAATAATAAATCAGCAGGATATCTTCCTAAATACATGGAGCTCTTTGTCTTTGTTTTCTCAGTGCTCCACATATCATAAATCATCTCTGTACCGGTCTAATAATATACAATGCTGGAAGAGGTAATGGAAGCTGCACTTGTGTTCATTGTACAATTTTGTACGTACTTGATCCTGGTTATAAAACGTTAATTTTAAATAGGAGAATTAAAAGATAGAGGTAGGTGGAGAGGTAGATAGATAGATAGATAGATAGATAGATAGATAGATAGGAGATAGATAGATAGATAGATAGATAGATAGATAGATAGATAGATATGAGATAGCTAGATAGGAGATAGATAGATAGATGATAGATAGATAGATAAATAGATAGGAGATAGATAGATAGATAGATAATAGGTATGAGATAGATGGATAGAAGATAGATAGATAGATAGATAGATAGATAGATAATTAAGTAGATAGATATGAGATAGCTAGATATCTGATGGATAAATAGATAGATAATAGACAGACATATAGATAGATAGATAGATATATAGATATATAGATAGATAGATAGATAGATAGATAGATAGATATAGGATAGATAGATAGATAGATAGATAGATAGATAGATAGGAGATAGATAGATAGATAGATAGATAGATAGACACATACGTAAATAAATAGATATGAGGTAGATATATATGGGAAAGACACATAAATACATAGATAACTAGGTAGATGTGAAGTAGTTAGACATAGGATAGATAGATAGATAGATAGATAGATAATGGATAGATAGATAGAGATAGATAATGGATAGATATATGGATAGATAGATAAATATATATAAATATAGATATATGGATAGATAGATAAATATATATAAATATGAAGTAGTAGGACAGACAGACAGATAGATAGCTATGAGGTAGCTATGGGATGGATGGATGGATAGATAGATAGATAGATAGATAGATAGATAGATAGATAGATATGAGATAGATAGATAGATAGATAGACGATAGATAGATAGGAGATAGATAGATAGATAGACGATAGATAGATAGATAGATAGATAGATAGATAGATAGATAGATAGGAGATAGATAGTTAGCTAGATAGACGATAGATAGATAGATAGATAGATAGATAGATAGATAGATAGATAGACGATAGATAGATACTGTAGATAGGTAGATAGATAGAAGATAGCCGATGCAACAGATAAAATATAAGCATATGTATAATTATAGTGTACTGTATGTAGAAAAGCTGAAAAAGCCCAGAAAAGTTTGTTCTTCCAAGATGTCTTCTGTCTATAAGGGACTTTTCATAGAACAGCAGCTACTTCTGCAATGTAATAGTATAGATACACAAATGCTACCTCCCTGTTGAGCTCTCTCTCCGTCCTGATTTTACTCTGTTTATTAGATCAGATCCTTATAATACA
>NC_091455.1:178075697-178245697 GCF_027789765.1 Dendropsophus ebraccatus | reverse complement strand
CAGATACATAAATACATATGCTAGGTATATGATATATTGCTGGTATCGCATTTTACTTATAGTAAAAGTCAAGATACGGGTCACCTAGGCGCTTAGGTGCTCCATTTCTTGACATTTACTTTTTGCATTGGTTCACAGGCCCCTCATACCCCCATGCAGCACCTCTGATCAGTTGCGGCGCAACAATCTATCCAGATAGTCACAATATTTGCCTGTTGCTTTTTTCTTATGCATACAACCATAATCCATGTGACCTAACCCAAAACTATATTTTGAAGGTGTTATCAGTTTTGTTCTTTGCTACAGTGATTATTGCTATGTATGCATTGGAGTTCAGATGGAGTCACACCCTCATGCCTGACAGCAGGGGCATAACTACCACTGTAGCAGCCATAGCAACCGCTATGGGGCCCGCCGCATCAGGGGGCCCCATGGCCTGTTCTTTAAATACACTGTGCCTCCTAAGCCATCATCATTTACTGCACCCAGTGGCCAAGCGGGCTTCCCGGTTCTGCAAATGTCCCTTTAACTTCAAACACCTCTGACCAGCACTTTCAGTTATGCAGTTATGACACAGTTTGCTATGGGGCCCAGCCATTTTGTGTACACCCCTGCCTAACAGGGTTCAAGCACCTCTTGGCAGGTGTGAGTCCAGCAAAGTGAGAGTAAAAAAAATAAAAAAATAAATTAATTAATTACCCCATCAGGAACCCATCAGCACCTTTAGGCTGGAGCTCAGCACTCAGCAGTTTCAGGTCACATGACCAGGAATCCCCATGTAGTCCCAGCATTATGCTGCCCTCGCCTCCTGATATGAGTGGTCTGTCACTTGTGTGGGAATGTGCAGTCGTTTCAGAGTACTCAGAGTGGATGTGCAGTATGTTTATGAGAAGAAGGCTGCCTATCAATGACTGACAGCTTTATCTTTAAGCACAGGCAGAAAGCTGTCAATCAGCATCAGGCAGGTGATCTGAATAGGTTGGACTCCTGTCTCACAGCATTGGCATCACACTGCAACTGTGTATTCCTCTAAAACTAGTGCAAATTCACACATAGGTGACAGACGCCTATACTCAGTGCTGGCTGTTTCCTTTAAGAACGACCATCTAACCTACTGATATGTTCCTACAGCCCATGGGGTGCTGAGGATGAAGGTAAGCTTCTTTTTTTTGTGCGGGGCTACTACCATCCGTGTACCGATATGCCCTGCCTGGCCTGCCCCTTCTAATGAATATTAGGGTTATATCTACAGTGATGTCACTTCGGTGCTCATCAATGTAGAGAGAGCAACTATTTTTTGTAACGTAATTTGACATGCTGAAGATCTAAATGGGCACTGTCACATAAAAAACTCATAGAAACGCATCAAAAGTTTAATAAAGTGGGATCTTGAGGTTCAGACCCCTACTAATTGCTAAATTGAGAAAGAAGTGCACTAAGGGGAGTAACTAGAAATGGCTGGGCCCCATAGCAAATTTTTCATTGCCCCCCCCTCCCTTCCTGACTGACCACTAAGCCTTCAAGTGTAGTCACAACTTTATTACGGCAGGTGCTCGTCAGGAGTTCCATGTAATTGGGTAAACGATTTCAAGTCATTGGCCATAGCGGTCATATGAGATCGTTTATTGTTAATCATCGAAAAATTGCTTTGTGGAATAGGACTCTAAGGGCCCTATTCCACCGGACGATTATCGTTCGCATAATTGTTAACGATTAACGATCTCAAACGACCGCTATTGCGAAAGACCTGAAAACGTTCACTCATTTCCATGGAACGATAATCGTTACTTATGATCGTTTTTGCGATCGTTTGCGTTCATATCTACTGCGAATGACCGAACGACGTCTTATTCAATGCGAACGATTTACGAACATTTTGCGAACGAGCAACAATAAAAATAGGTCTAGGTCTTATAAAGCGATCAACGATTTCTTGTTCGGTTGTTAATCATTAACTGCATTTCAACCGAACGATTATCGTTTAGATTCGAACGATTTAACGATAATCTGAACGATAATCGTCCGGTGGAATAGGGCCCTAAGGCTGAATCCTACTGGAAGTCTTTGGAAGAGCTTCTACCTATTTACTCAAGCAATCAGTGGGCGTTTGAGCAACCCAGATTCCCACCTACTTTTTTTTTTTTAAGTGACAGGCAAACATCCGGCCCATGGGTTCATTTACACCTGAGAAGTATTTACAGTGTATGGATTTGGCAGAACCTTATTCACTTTGCTGCTTTTATTTCCTGCTGCTGATTTTCTATCCCCAGATCTGGGTGGTAAATCCACCTCAAATGCGAACATTGCCTAAAAACATCAGCAAACAATGTTTTGGCCTCAAAAGCCTAGCTTCCAAATAGATTTACAGGTTAAGTCCACACTATGTAAAAATGATGGCTGTCCATTATAACAACGGCCGTCATTGCACAAATAACATCCCTTATTTTTTAAATAACAGATGTTATTTGCGCAGTGACGGCCATTGTTATGAAAGACGGACGTCATTTTTACATAGTGTGAACCTAGCCCTAAAGTAATGTTTTCTGGAACATATCGGGCAAATTATATTTATTAGCGGCCGTCTATTTAACGAGACGGACGCCAATAAATATAATAAATAATAAATGTTACGAGGCGGCCACCGACCTTAATCCTCATTGTATTATTATATATAGGTGCTTTTTTTTTCTTTGGTATTTTAAATTTTTTTAGAATATATTAGTAAAAATTTATTTTTATTCTTAAAATGTCACATAGGGGTTAACAAAGGGTTAACACAACAGCCATTTAAAGGCAGCATTGAAGACCCTCCCTTGCATTTTAAAACAGGTTCTATGGTTTCAGCAGCAGAGTGAGCGGTGCTGGGGAGGTGCGGGGTGCCCCTTACTGTGCTCTTTAATTGCTCCCTCACCCAGCTGTGATATTGCTTTTAATTTCCATCGACTCCAATTACAAATTAAAACTCATCACGGAACAATGTCATTTCGCCTCTGGTCCTTGAGAAAAAATGCAGATGCCCCCGTAAACAAGAGTGATCAAAGGAGTCTCAATGGTCATTATGTACTTTGCGCAATACAGTCTATTACCTAAATAGCGCTATAAACACAGACAAGATGGATTTTTGCAATGTACTGTCATCCATGGATATTTCCTACACTTACAGATAAAATGAAACAATACTAGGACAGGAATACAAAACCTAAAAATAGATCTGCGTATACGTCACAGCATTTCAACATCTTAATCGTTAGAAGACCTCGTGTTTGGTTCCGTAAGATACCAATGTGTGTGCTGTGGGATAAGTCTGATGTAGTAGTGAACAGCACAATAACACCTTTACTGTAATTCTGCCTAATCAGATGGACACCAGAACGAGGGACTAATGGACTAATAGCTTGTCACATGTCTAATACAATAGGGTTAGTCAGTGTGTCTGATCAATGAGAGCCTGAGGGGCAGCACTTTAATTAATAGGCATTATCTCCATTTAATTTGAAATGTCATGGCTAATGAGATCCTAGCTTTAGAGGCACATAGAAACAGATCCTTGCTTTCACCCCCTGACTCAACAGTATTCTATCTACAGGTATCTATCTATCTATCTATCTATCTATCTATCTATCTACAGGTATCTATCTATCTATCTATCTATCTATCTATCTATCTATCTATCTATGGTCAGTAAACCCACCTAGCTTAAAGTGAACCTTTCCCTTGGGGGCAAATTAAAAATCTATCTACAGCTATCTATCTATCTATCTATCTATCTATCTATCTATCTATCTATCTATCTACAGCTATCTATCTATCTATCTATCTATCTATCTATCTATCTATCTATCTAGGGCCAGTAAACCCACCTTGCTTAAAATGAACCTTTACCTTTGGGGCAAATTAAAAAACATATAGCAAATTGTCCATCATTATCATACAGGTATCTATTAGTGATGAGCGAGCATGCTTGTCCGATACTTGGATCAAGTATTAGGGTACTCGATGGTACTTGTTACTCGGACGAGCATCCCGCGATACTCGAGGAAATCTCGTCATCTGTTTCCTGTAAGTTTGGGCGTTATTTCTCAGCCAATAAACTTGCAGGAGACTCTTTGGTACATCTTGCGATATGAGTCTGCTATGAAACCCTGTAAATTGGGCAAAGATGCTAGGTAGTGGACGTCTGCGGTGTGCCACTGCTACCTTCTCAACAGGTGCTGCTGTGTCACCCTGCCCTGAACCACGGCCTCAGGCAACGGCATCACTTGGAACCCCACGCCCTCGTCCTCGACCCTTACCCCTGGGGTTCACCATTTTATGGACACTGCACAATATTGAACTTAGATAGGCCTTGCGTATGAAATACAGAAATCAGGAAAAATATTTGTGCTCCCACAAGTTTAGGGGGGCTGTACGGTACAATCTGGTAGTGGCTGGACCTAGACACACTCTCTGACACACCCTTTACTCTGTGAAAGCAGTTGTGATGTGATTGAAATTAGAGAGGCCTTGCGTATGAAATACAAAAATCAGGAAAAATACTTGTGCTCCCACTAGTTTAGGTGGGGGGGGGGGGGGGGCTGTACGGTACAATCTGGTAGTGGGTGGAACTAGATACACGCTGTGATACCCCCTTTCATTGAACAGTGAAGGTTTATACAGGTGTACTACAAATCCCAGCAATACAGTGTAGTACCCACTAGTTTAGGGGGGCTGTACAGTACTATCTGGTACTGGCTGGACCTTGATACACGCTGTGATACCCCCGTCCAATGAGCAGTCAAGTTTTATAAAGGTGCACTACAAATCCCAGCAATAAAGTGTAGTACCCACTAGTTTAGGGGGGGGGGTGTCCGGTACTATCTGGTCCTGGCTGGACCTAGATACACGCTGTGATACCCCCGTCCAATGAGCAGTTAAGTTTTATAAAGGTGTACTACAAATCCCAGCAATCCAATGTACTACAGCAGGACCACCAGCCCCAAAATCAAAAAAGAGTCCACTGAGCACTTCTTAGGGGTCTGTATGCAACACCTAATGTCCCCTTTCTGCTAGCAGCCGATCACCACATTGTGCTGGTTTCCATCAATTTCTGAGGTTGACAGGTTTTCACACGACCTTCCCTCTACCGAACTTGAGTCTCCTGCAAAAAAGCTTGAGTCTCTTATTGACTTCAATGGGGTTCGTTACTCGAAACGAACACTGGAGTATCCGGAAATACTTGTCTCGAGTAACGAGCACCCGAGCATTTTAGTACTCGCTTATCACTAGTATCTATCTATCTATCTATCTATCTATCTATCTATCTATCTATGTAAAGTAGTTGTCACGGCACTCCCAATAAGGTGTAGCAAAAAAGTGTATTTATTCCAAAGAAATCAGCACAGCAAACATAATCAAGTGGCAACGTTTCTGTGGCCTCTCGCCACCATTTTCAAGCTTGAAAATGGTGGCGAGAGGCCACAGAAACGTTGCCACTTGATTATGTTTGCTGTGCTGATTTCTTTGGAATAAATACACTTTTTTGCTACACCTTATTGGGAGTGCCGTGACAACTACTTTACATATTACTGAGTATCCTGTGGTTGGAGGACTTGTGCACTGGCACCCGCTACTTGTAACTGTGCTGCTGATTATACCTCAAGATATCTATCTATCTATCTATCTATCTTCTATCTATCTATCTATCTATCTATCTATCTATCTATCTATCTATCTCCTATCTATCTATCTATCTATCTATCTATCTATCTATCTATCTTCTATCTATATATCTCCTATCTATCTATCTATCTATCTATCTATCTATCTATCTATCTATCTACCTCCTATCTATCTATCTATCTATCTATCTATCTATCTATCTATCTATCTGTCTAGGGTCAGTAAACCCACCAAGCTTAAAGTGAACCTCTACCTTGGGGGGGAATTAAAAAACATATAGATAATTGTTCATTATATAGTTTCCTCTTTTTACTAAAAGACATTTACAAAAGTTATAAGTTTCAATATTAAATTAGAGAGATGACCCAGCACCTTGTTGACAGGAAACTGAACTCTAATAATACAGACAGCAGCATAAGCACTTCTGACCAAAGGATTCTTCCATAGATAATCATGGACACTGAATAATGTCACTCTGCATGCCTAGGCTGGCTATACACGTAAGATAGCTGTCAGCCAAATACTTATTTGGCCAACAGCTCTCACTCTCACATGTATGCTTGACAGAATGAAGTGAGGGTTGAAAGCTGATAAGATACACCTCTGATGATGGCTTGTCTCACCAAGAACTAAAGGATCAGGTATTTTAAAATACTACATGCCCAACACTACCTCAACATTTCCCAGTCAGGAGCCCATACTCATACTGACACACATCTAATGTGTGCGATGGCCTTAAAGAGTTACTGTCAGAAAAAAATTGAGACATGTCAAAGGTTTTGATTGGTGGTGGTGGTGGTGGGTGCCATTTTTTTTTTTTTTTTTTTATGACAGCAACACTTTAAAGGGAACTTGTCATTAGAAAATGACCTACTTAAGTCAAGTTCTTATGTTAAATATATTTTTAAAGACTTTTTGGTGATTTTTCTTTAATTTGCCATTTTACTACTATAGGCCTGGTTCACCCTATGTATGTGAAGTGAAGTTCATCCCGGACAGTACTGCAAATGAACTTCATTTTTTTTAAATTGAAATTTAATCGGAATTCCAATTCACTATAGCTGACAATGTAAAGTGAGGCAGGAGCAGCACTTTACATTGTCTGCACTGTCAGTGTTGTGCAGTTTTGAATCGTAGCTGCACAATACTGACACGTCATTTCTTTGTGCAGCCACGAGGAATATCAGCTGGAGTGTATACACTCTGGCCAGGTTTCAATACAAATCAATGCAATGTATTTTGTCATTTATTAACGGCCGGTGTTAAAATCTCCAACAACCATCGTACTGCAAAAGAAAATTGAAAACTTGCAGTTTTTATTTTGGTCACTAGGTATCAAACCAATGTGGGGACTACCCCCATATGAATCCATGGGTCAAGATCCTGATTTCTGGACAGGAAGTACTAATGTGTGGACGAGGCCTTACATTTGACATGTCAGAACTTACTGGAAATAACAATAACTCTTAAGGTCCCAATAAGCATTAGTAAAAAGTAGTCTGAGCAGTTTTGGCTGGATTAGCTAATGTATATGAAGACCCTCAACTTTTCCTAAGATATGATCTCAGTATTGGAGTATTGGGTATGTTAGGTGTCAACTATCCGACCCCTTCTATTATCAGGGATATAAGCTTTGCCATTGGTTGTTATCCCCTCTCTCCATTCTAAACACATGAGCTTTTTTTTTTTCCCGCTAAACTGAGCCTTCATGTGTATGGGGTGAATAGGAAATAGCTATCAGCAGAACGAATGTTTATCCGGCAGCTATCTCATGTAAATGGGTACCTGTATAGAGGAGGAGATGAGCTCATATTGGATGATGTGAGCTATAAACACTAAATAAACTGCTGCCCAAAGACCTGACAGCCTTCCACCCTAACAAGATCTTGTTTTGCAAAAAAAAAGGATGAAAAAAAAATGGATTGCAAAAACGTAGTGTGAACCCAGCCTAAGCCAAGTCCCTTGGCTCAAATAATTAACTTAATGCATGCCAAGGCTATAATCATACTGTATCCTGCACTTATTAAAAGCACAGCATGGGGATAATGCAGATACCCTCTAGAGACATGGCCTCTACCCCCCGGGGATACACGTCCTGCAGGTTGAAAACCTAAGATGTAGAGAGCGTGTTTTCTAGACACAACAAAGACCTGAGCTCTTTGGTTATAAGCGCAGAAGGATAAGTTGAATGGAGCAAAAAAAAAGATTGAAGAATCTGAAGAAGTGGACACCTTGCCAATCATTAAGCTCAGGGTGGATCTAAGTTCTGGGGTCATTTTAAGGACAGTGGCACATGGAATATCGTATGTGTGGGAGGAAGAAGAAAGAGTTTGTAGCTGAACATCAGCATTTTCTACAAGGGTTTATATCATAGTGAAGAAGCAGTGACACCGGATATTGTACACTATAAAGCTTTCCAATATTTTATTTTAAAACTGTGGCTGTTCCTGAAACATTTGGTGCTTACATAACAATGCCCCGGGAGTACTTTACACAAGAGAACAAATATTTGCTGTCAAACATTTCTTTATATTGCTGGAGAAACTTTAAACAAGTTCTATTTTAGAACCAGCCATTGGTTCTGTTCCTAGAGTTGGCCTTACACATGACACGTTGGCCTGTAGAGTTATCTCCCTTGATTTCCCCACAAATTTATTGGAATTTTGCTTTTTATGGTTTTCTTAAGCTATAGACATTAGATAGATCCGATGAACCTGCTTATTTCAGCAAGTTGGATTTCAACTGGTTGATCCTTTTGTTCTTGGGGAAAAAAGCCAGAAGTGTTTGGAAGCCTCCGATCCTACTTCCTTTCCATTGGCCAGGCCAAGCATACATGCCTATGGGGTGATTGGGAGATTGAGGTATTGGGGTATTTCCAGCTAACCCCATCACATGCTGTAGCTTCAGCATTTAACAGATCCAGAGGTGTCACTTACCTCATTGTCAGTCCAGCAACGTAATCGACGGCTGCTGGTTGTAGCCACATTGCCCCCAGGTCTTCCATGTATATGCCATGCTTATTAACATAATGCTGACAGGTTTTATATACTGCACTACTGGTGATCAAAAGATTGCAAAATAAAGTCTCCTTATGGAGATAGCTAAATCGTAAAAAAAAAAAAGTTTAATAAAACATTAATGGAAAACATAAACATTTACAATATAGATAAAATACCATAACATGGGAAACATTGTCAGCAAATTTGTCTGTTTACCCGTTTTTGCGAAAGGTGATACATGAAAGAAACTTCTAGCAAAAAAAAAGTTTCTGAGAAATTTTAACATCTGTGCCGATTAGCTTTCCCTGGCTGTGAATCCGGCTATGAAGGGGGAAATGTCACCTGTGAACGTAATAATATTTAAGTTTTCATCAATGGAAAGAACTAATAATTGAATCTTTACAAGTTTATGTATAATCTGAAATATTGAGTTAGGACTTTATAAATGTCATATGGTGAAACCAGGAAATGTTAAAAGGGGTTTCCAATAGTGAAGAAAAAATCACCCCCAGGCTGGGATTAGCATAAAAAAAACGAAAAAAAAACCTAACAAAAAAAACCCCTGACTCCTCCCTGCTGCTGTTTAGCATCCTTTTTGCACAGCTCAAAGGGGTACTCCGACATCAAGTAAAAAAAAATAAAATAAAGCATATCACATTGCTTACCTGTGTGCCCCAGTTCTGCAATGACCATTTGTTTTCGGGTTCTTAGTTCTCTATTTTGGGGTTATACTTAATGGTTGAGCAGTTGCTCAGAATCACAGTTCCCAGAATGCTGTTCCTCAGCTCTACATCAAGTTCTCCCACTCTGTCTACTCTCCTTCCTCAGCACACCTGCCAGTTCCCTGTTCAAAGTTGTTGCAAAGCATCTAATTTCACTGCAGACTATTGGAAAAACAGTGAGGCTGCAACAACTGCTGCCTTACCCCCTGTCTGCTGTTTCTGTATTATCATTCAGCATAAGGCAACATGCGGTAAATGCACCTCACTCCCTAAATGTCCCTATCTATTATTTATGTATCTGCATATATGACAGGAAGATGGTAATGTAGGCTGGATGGGCTGTCAGCGATGGTGACATCACTTAGGGGGGTGGGGCTAGAGCTCAGAGACAAGATCCAACTGAGCCTCCTGTGACATCAGAGAGAGGGAGGAGCCAGAGATCTGTAGACAATACACACTTTGTAGTTCTTTGATTTTCAACTTCCTGTCAAGCGTGAACCATGCAAAAACACTTTAAAGCGAGTACTATTGGTGATAACATTATATTAGTAAGTTATATATCTTGGAGTGATAGTTCTACTTAAATACAATTTTCTGATACCGGAATACCCCTTTAATAGAGTCCTGCTATTGGCTAGCATGAGGAGACTGAGTGTCAAATAGCCCTCACCCCCTGAGACCGCTTGCCCTGTAATAGACACCTATAGCTCTTATGGTTTTTATTATGTCACTCATCTACTTGGTGTTTTCTTTGTCCATCAGTCCCATACAATTTTCTCATGTAAACCTGATATTAGACCAAAATGAACAGAATTCTGAACAGTTTGTGGATTATCAAATAACTCATAAAATCCTATGGAATGGGAGCTGTGACCAGAAATGTACTCAGAAACCCACAGCAACAAATCTATTGAAGTAGCACTTGAGTGTTATTTACTTTACTTACTACTGTGGGATTGTAGAACATTAGACAGAAAGTGTAAAAGATCACTGTGGAGGTAAACATACTGGCGGTGGGGTCATGTATGCAAGTGTCAGTTTATTGGAATAGAGCAGGCAGGCTTAAGAAATGTATTCCGCTCTGTAGGCCCTGCACATATACTAACTCCTTGTTGTACGACAATAGGACTTCATCTAACCTTTAAAATCATGTCTATTGTATCCGTATAATGTGTCTGTTTTGATTATTATCAAAAGTTTTGTCATTTTATGTCATGTCTGGGAGATGTCGTTTTCCAACAGGTGAAAAGGCAGAGGTTGTAGCTCACTGCACCTGACAATTTTTTTTTTATTATTTATTATGCTTATTGTGTTGTGTTATTTGTGACTTTGTATAAATTGTTTTTCTTCAATAAAATAGCTGATGAACTGATTTTGTGTTTTGTATTTTTAACTATTCATCATTGACTCTCTAATAAATAAAATACTGTAATTTTCATTAAAGGGAACCTGTTACCCCCCGTGCCGGGGTGACAGGCTCCCGTCCCCTGTTAGAGCCCCCTATACTCACCTAATCCCGCCGGGTCCCGCTTCTGGATCCGGTCGGGTGACGGAGATCTCAGCCGCTGCAGCCCGGCGCGAGCGCTGAGAGATGAGTCCAACGCTCATAGAGAATGACGGAGCGCTGGACTCTCCTGTCATTCTCTATGGGTGTTGGACTCCCGGGCTGCAGCGGCTGAGATCTCCGTCACCCGACCACCTTCAGAAGCGGGATCCGGCGGGATTAGGTGAGTATAGGGGGCTCTAACGGGGGGTTGGGAGCCTGTCACCCCGGCACGGGGGGTGACAGGTTCCCTTTAAAGTGTATCTGTCACTTGAATAAGACTTCTTGCTCATTCGTCTTATTGCTCAGAGTCTGAACACCAAGGCCCTGACTGATCAGAAGAATGAGCGGGGAGATGACCGTACCGCAGCGACTGACTTCTCCCGACTCCTTCTCACAATTAGTAGCCGTCTGAACACTCAGACCCCGACCGATGAAAACTTTTGATATTTCTCTTTGACATTTTTTCATGACAGTTTCTATTTAAAGTAACACATACTGTTAAAAGATTTGTTAAATTTACTTTTTGACATACGTAGGACACATTTCAGTTTACAAACACATTGGTTTATACAACAGGAGCATCTTTGGGTTTATATGGTGAACGTACACCACAAACGGGTGCGGTATTAACATAACGTTAAAATAGTTGTGTAGATATTATTTATATGTACATTGGGTGGCTAGGGCCACACTGTATTTTTTGCTATTCGTTTAACGTAGCGGGTGGTAAAGACTGATGCAGTTGTATGCCATGCTGCCACATCAGTTTTCCATTAAAAGGGTTCCAAGATTAAGTCTTTGTTCACACATTGTACTATTTGAAAAGGACAGACGTTGTTTACTATTAAAACAATGGCCGTTCTTTTTATACTGCAATGATATACATTGAAGTCAATGTTTTCACACACTGAATTGAACAACAGTCGCTGTTTTGAGTGCCATACAACGGCCATTGTTCAATGCATTGTGTGAAAAGAACAGCCGTTGTTCCATTGACTTCAATGCATATCATTGCAGTATGAAAAGAACTTCCATTGTTTTAATGAAAAAAAAAAAGAACGTTGTATAAACATAGCCTAAAACTTGCTTGTCCCCTATCGACAGGGTAGGTTACAAGTAGGAGACACTGGGGGGTCTGACCTCCGTGCACCCAGATGATCTCCAGATCAGCTTCTGGCTCCTTTATTTTGAATATAACGGCGGATCAGCACATGACCCACGGCTGTATTTATTCTGTATGGAGCTGCTGGAATGAGCCGAGTGCTGTGCTTGGCTCTCTCCGGTGGCTCAATAGAGAATGACCAGAGCGTGGGTCATGTGCCGACCAATGGCTGTAGTTAAAACGATAGAGCCGTGGCTGATCTGAAGATCGACAGGGGGTACGAAGGTCTGACCAGTGACGGATTATAATATGGGCGGTTTGGGCGGCCGCCCGGGGCCCGAGGCTCCGGGGGGGCCAATGCCGCCCACATTATTACTATGCATGAGGTTACACAGCAGCACATCACTCAGGGGCCCAGTGGGCCCCTGAGTGATGTGCTGCTGTGGCGCTGTGTCCCTGGAGTCCGCTCCCCCCCTCCGCGCACTTAGCTCTCCTGTCCTGCGCGAGGCTGCTCCAGGTGGGCGGGACTCAGCGCAGCGTTCAGAGGAAGCTGCTGATGCTGCAGGAAGTGAGGCTTGAGGCTGAGCTGACCGAGTCTGTGCCTCATTGCAGCCAGCAGTCTGGGGCCCTGTTTCATCCCCCATCTGCTCTCCTCTGCTGTCGGGGGAGGAGGGGAGGAAGAACCCGGCGCCCGGACCTGGAGTAAGATAGAAGAGAAACTACAGCAGTCTGGGGTCCTGCTGGGGTCCTGCTGGGGTCCTGTTTCCCCCAATTCCTGCTCTCCTCTGCTGTCAGTGCATGGGAGGAGGGGGAGGGACGGAAGAACCCGGTGCCGGGACCAGGAGAAAGATGGAGGAGGGAGACATGGAGCTGCTGTCTGCTGACAACCAGGAGTTTCTTCATAATAAGTAAGTGTGTGTGTGTGTGTGGTGTTACACTGGGTGAGGCTGTATACTGTGTGTGGTGTTACACTGGGTCAGGCTGTATACTGTGTGTGGTGTTACACTGGGTCAGGCTGTATACTGTGTGTGGTGTTACACTGGGTCAGGCTGTATACTGTGTGTGGTGTCTGTTACACTGGGTCAGGCTGTATACTGTGTGTGGTGTTACACTGGGTCAGGCTGTATACTGTGTGTGGTGTTACACTGGGTGAGGCTGTATACTGTGTGTGGTGTCTGTTACACTGGGTCAGGCTGTATACTGTGTGTGGTGTCTGTTACACTGGGTGAGGCTGTATACTGTGTATGGTGTTACACTGGGTCAGGCTGTATACTGTGTGTGTGGTGTCTGTTACACTGGGTGAGGCTGTATACTGTGTGTGGTGTTACACTGGGTCAGGCTGCATGCTGTGTGTGTGGTGTTACACTGGGTCAGGCTGTATACTGTGTGTGGTGTTACACTGGGTGAGGCTGTATACTGTGTGTGGTGTTACACTGGGTCAGGCTGTATACTGTGTGTGGTGTTACACTGGGTCAGGCTGTATACTGTGTGTGGTGTTACACTGGGTCAGGCTGTATACTGTGTGTGGTGTTACACTGGGTCAGGCTGTATACTGTGTGTGGTGTTACACTGGGTCAGGCTGTATACTGTGTGTGTGGTGTCTGTTACACTGGGTCAGGCTGTATACTGTGTGTGGTGTTACACTGGGTCAGGCTGTATACTATGTGTGGTGTTACACGGGGTCAGGCTGTATACTGTGTGTGGTGTTACACTGGGTCAGGCTGTATACTGTGTGTGTGGTGTTACACTGGGTCAGGCTGTATACTGTGTGTGTGGTGTTACACTGGGTCAGGCTGCATACTGTGTGTGTGGTGTTACACTGGGTCAGGCTGTATACTATGTGTGGTGTTACACTGGGTCAGGCTGTATACTGTGTGTGGTGTCTGTTACACTGGGTCAGGCTGTATACTGTGTGTGTGGTGTCTGTTACACTGGGTCAGGCTGTATACTGTGTGTGGTGTTACACTGGGTCAGGCTGTATACTGTGTGTGTGGTGTTACACTGGGTCAGGCTGTATACTGTGTGTGTGGTGTCTGTTACACTGGGTCAGGCTGTATACTGTGTGTGGTGTTACACTGGGTCAGGCTGTATACTGTGTGTGGTGTTACACTGGGTCAGGCTGTATACTGTGTGTGGTGTTACACTGGGTCAGGCTGTATACTGTTTGTGTGTGTGGTGTCTGTTACACTGGGTCAGGCTGTATACTGTGTGTGTGGTGTTACACTGGGTCAGGCTGTATACTATGTGTGTGCGCCTGTCTCTGTGTATGAGAACTGTGAATGGAAACATGCAGTGTGGAAGTGTATGTGTATAAAGTGTATTTCTGTATGTAATGTGCTCAGTAAATGTACTATGTGTGTTTAAAGGTTGCATGTATGTATGTACACATGTACAGTATGTGTATATGATGTATGCATGTAGTGTTTTTTTTGTGTATATGATGTATGTATATGGTGTATGCATGTACAGTATGTGTATGTGATATGTATATGTGTATACATGTACAGTAAGTGTATATGTGTATGCATGTACAGTATGGGTGTATATAATGTATGTATATGTGTATGCATGTACAGTATGGGTGTATATGATGTATGTATATGTGTATGCATGTACAGTATGGGTGTATATGATGTATGTGTATGCATATGTGTATGCATGTACAGTATGGGTGTATATGATGTATGTGTATGCATTAAAGTATGTGTGTAAATGATGTAAGTGTATGCATATGGTGTATGTATGCATGCACAGTATATGTGTATACAATGTATGTATATGGTGTATGTATGTACAGTATATGTGTAGATGTGAGCCCCAGAGAAGAGCAGAAACATGGACAGGTTATCCCTAGAACTACAACCTCCATTATGCCCTGTTAACACTTCATGATGGGAGTTGTAGTTATGCAGTTTCTGTCTCTCCCGATTGCAGCACTGCAATCTCCATCATGTCCTACTGGCAGCTCATGATAGGAGTTGTAGTTTTGCAGTCTTCTGTCTCTCCAGGTTACGGCACTACAACCTCATCATGGCCTGCTGGCAGTTCATGATGGGAGTTTTTCTTCAGCTGGGGTCGGTTGTGTACGAAGTGGAAGGAGGGGGGAGGCCCAGGTAGGGCGGACAGCCCGGGGCCCAGGGTACATTTAATCCGCCACTGGGTCTGACCCCCCGCCCATGGTCTCTTACTTGTCCCATTGTCCTGTGGATAAGGGACAAATAAGTTTTTATCGGAGAACCCGTTTATCTTTTTTTTTTATAGATAAAAAAACCTGACGGAAACAGGTCCATTTTTTCACAATTTCTTTAACCTACACAAAGATATGGTTGACCACATTTTTCTGCACAATAAAATGAAACATTATAAAATGAATAGAGTGATCCGAGCCTTTGTTGCCTATTATTATACTCCTGGAAATCCCTGTTAAGTCAAATGAACTTTTTTGGATAGCGAGGTGATTGGAACAGTCACCTGCACAAGGTACTTTAGTGTTACATATAGAAGACGTTCACTAGATTTACTAAGGGGAGACTAAGAAAACATATACAGTTCACACACGTACACATATGTAAACAGGAGCAGGACGGTGAGTACAGCTGGAGGTATTACCCAGAAACTAGACTTAGCATGGAATAATTGTCAAGCTGGTGAGGAGAAGGAACTGAGCAAACACGTTTATCTTTCACACATTTGTTTTCTTGTACGTTTTTTTTTTCCAGTGGAAAAGACTGTAATGAGACGTCACCAGCTCTTATGACTCTATTTAATTTCTTTTACAGTGTAGATTTTCTCAGCCAGGAGGTGTTTGTTGGTACCATATGCATGCCTATTTTACAGGTTGTAGATAAACTACCAGACTTCTCCAGTCTATACCCAGGTACAAGCACCCAATAGATACTGTTACAACCAGGCCGGATTGGTAATCTGGCAGGCCGGGCAAATGCCGCCAAGTGAGGCCGCTGGTCCTGCTGTAAACTTGCATAGGCCCTCTGCAGTGGCCGGCCGCCGTGCTGTTCACGCAGCCTCTGCCAGTGTGACTGGGCCGGAATATTCCTCCCCCCCCCCCTCTTTAATATTTCCCTATACCTCGCATAGCAGGAGGTGCCGCACAGGCCGTCTGCTACAACTTTTACTCTCTCACAGCTGACGTCATTTCCTGCAGAGGATCAGCTTCCTAGAGGACAGAGGAGAACAAGTTGCCCCACGCTGCTGCTGACTAAAGTGTCAGTCTGAGGGGGCCCGGGCACTGCTTGGTGATCACACAGGACCCTTCTCCCCACCAAGCTACAGCCCGAGTCTGCCATCTGCCCCCTGCTGTGCTGTGTGAGGACGCAACCAAGTCTCTCACCCCTCACAGTGTTTTCATCATCTCCTTCCTGCTCTGCAGTGGGAGGGGCAGGGGAGAGCGATGCTGGCTGTGAGGGAGGAGGACCTGTCAGGACCAGAGAACTAAGGAGCTTAGTTATACTGTGTATGTACAGTATATAGTGTATACATGCATCTGTATTATGTTTATGATGTATGAATATATGTATAGTGTGTGTATATATGTATGTACAGTGTATAGTGTATACATGCTTCTGTAGTATGCTTATGATATATGCATGTATGTATGTGCAGTAGGCATATGTGTATATAATGTATGTTTGTACAGAATGTGCTCATATATGACATGCATGTGTTAAATAAAATCCAGAGGACTGCATCTACTTCATGCAAAAATTGTGCCTTCTTATTCTGACATATTGCACATACAGTATTACATATATTTTGTATATGCAATATGGCAGAATATGAAAACACATGTTTTGTATGAAGGAGATGTTGTCCTAGTTTATAGTCTCCATTGTGTGACAGGGACGCCATGGGTTGGTTGTAGTGTGCCCAGCCCAGGGAATCTGCAGTACACAGCGCTATGCAAAGTGTATACTGCTAGTGTTAGACACATTGCGCTGACGTGTGACCATACCTGAACTGTAGCGTCAGCACAATCTGTTTAATGCCGGCTACATGTGTACATACGTATGTATATATATGTATGTATGCACAGTGTGTGCTGTGTGTTTACACCACTGGAATAATCTGTAGTTAAATGTGACTGTAAATATATGTAGGATTTCATAGACAAAAGTCCAGCACATTCTTCCTATGTTACTATATTCACTTCTTTATTGTAAATTCCTGATACAAGACGCCATCACCATTACATGATGCAGTTGTTGGTAACAATGGTGTCTTATTATGGATCTGTTATAAAGCTGTGAATTCTAATACACCAGAACGAGGTGCTGGACTTTTTTCTGTCAGGCTATGTTCACACACACTTTTTTTAGCCATAGGCTGCATTCACACGTTCCGTGTTCTGCACAGAACACGGACGTGGAATGCCTGTTACGGAGTCTCCCCCGCCCGGACAGCATCCGTAATTAGATGCTGGGAGCGGGCAGGGGCGGTCTTGGCATTTCTGGGGCCCCAAGCGAAGTTATGTCTGGGCCCCCCCAACATGCACTCCACAACAATAGACCGCTGTGTGCTGCCACCATTAGTATATACCCCTTGTGCGCAGCCGCCAGTAGTATATACCCCCTGTCTGCTTCCCCTCAGTAGTATATACCCCTTGTGTGCTTCCCCCAGTAGTGTATAGACGCCTGTGTGTTCCCCTAGTTATATATAGCCCCCAGTGTGCTCCCCAAAAGTATATAGACCCCCTGTGTGCTGTCCCAGTTATATATAAACCCCCTGTGTGCTGCCCCCAGTCGTATATACCCTGTGTACTGCCCCCAGTTGCATATACCCCCTGTGTGCTCCCCCACTAGTATATAGACCCCCTGTGTGCTCCCCCACTTGTAAATAGCTCCCCTGTGTGCTCCTTCAGTGGTATATAGCCCCCCCTGTGTGCTCCCCCACTTGGATATAGACCTCCTGTGTGCTCCCCCACTTGGATATAGAACCCTGTGTGCTCCTCCAGTAGTATAGAAACCCCCTGTGTGGTTCCCCCAGTAGTATATAGACCACTGTGTGCTCCTCCAGCAGTATATAGACCCAGTGTGTGCTGCCCCCAGTTAAATATAGACCCCCTGTGTGCTCCCCCAGTTATATATAGACCCCCTGTGAGCTCCCCATTATATATAGACCCCCTGTGTGCTCCCCCAGTAGTATATAGACCCCCTGTGTGCACCACCAGTAGTATATAGACCCTCTGTGTGTTCCCCCAGTAGTATATAGACCCCCTGTGTGCCCCGCCAGTAGTGTATAGACCTCTGTGTGCTCCTCCAGTAGTATATAGACCACATGTGTGCTGCCCCAGTAGTATATAGACCCCTGTGTTCCCCCCAGTTATATATAGACCCCTGTGTGCTGCCTCAGCAGTATATAGACCCCCTGTGTGCCCCACCAGTAGTTTATAGACTCCTGTGTGTTTCCCCAGTAGTATATAGACCCCCTGTGTGCCCCACCAGTAGTATATAGACCCCTGTGTGTTCCCCCAGTAGTATATAGACCCCCTGTGTGCCCCACCAGTAGTATATAGACCCCTGTGTGCTACCCCAGTAGTATATAGACCCCCTGTGTGCTACCTCAGTAGTATATAGACCCCCTGTGTGCTCCCCCAGTAGTATATAGCCCCCCTGTGTGCTCCCCCACTTGGATATAGACCTCCTGTGTGCTCCCCCACTTGGATATAGACCCCATTCTGCTGCCCCAAGTAGTATATAGACCCCCTTTGTGCTGACCCAAGTAGTATATAGACCCCTCTGTGAAGCCCCAGTAGTCTATAGCCCCCTGTGTGCTCCCCCAGTTATATATAGACCACCTGTGTCTTCCCCGTTATATAGCCCCACTGTGTGCTCCCCCCATTTATATAGACCCCCGCTGTGCACTCCCCCAGTTACACAGGCCCCTGTGTGCTCCCCCTTCCATATAGTATATAACACAATAAAACAAACACTTATACTCACCTGGATCCGGGCGTCTCCTCTTCTCTTCACTCTTGTGGCCGCGCTCCCCTTGTCCTGGCGCTGATGCTCTAGTGATGTCACTGGAGCACCGACACCACAAGGACAGAGCGGCCACTTGTGATCGCAGGGAAAACACTTCCTGCGGCCACAAGAGTGACTGACAGGAAGGGAGCCAATGGCAGTGTCCCCACTCAGATCAGTCCTCCCCTTTCTGTGCCCCTCTCTGTGCTAGTCCTCCCCTTTCTGTGTCAGTCCTCCCCTCTCTGTGACAGCCCTCCCCTCTGTCAGTCCTCTCCTTTCTGTACCCCTTTTTGGTGCCATCCCTTCCCTCTGTGCCAGCCCTCCCCTCTGTGTCCCTTCTGTGTTGCAGCCATCCCAATCACTGACAGCTGGTACCCGCTGCAGATGACACAGCCACAGCTTCTCTGTGCCTGTGTCATCCAGAGAACGGTAATTAACGTTGCATAGGATTGTCGGGCATTGGATGCAGCAACATTAATTAACACAGGGCAGCAGTGGAGGTGGTGGGTATTGTGGGTCACTGTGTGTGTTCTGGGACAGCACCCCAAAATTGGGAATGTCCTGACGTATCTGGGCTGTTTGGTAACTTTAATAATCTTCGGCCATCTGTGGCCACAAATGAGTGACGCTCAGTGAGATCAGCGCTCTTTGCAATGCCCTAAGACAGCACAACTTATTGAGCGGCAAGAACTTCTGAACGATCCCTGTATAGTTTGTGCGGCCATTTAACAATATTGTTATTGGACACACATCACCTGTTTACACAGGGATTAGATCTTTTTGATTTTCATGCTAGTCCATACACTCGCAAGAAGTTATAAAATCATAAATATAGATTACAAAGCCTTATAATATATGATGAGATGGGACTGTCATCACTATACAAACAGTGCTGCATGCTTTCCATGGGTCTCAAACATTAAATGATGTGCCCCCCCCATTTATAATATAGCACCACATATGAGTATTGATCGCTGCTCCCTTCCCTTCTTTTCTGATCACACCTTCCCCTTTACGCTAAAGGCCCTATTCCACGGAACGTTTATCGGCCGTTACGGCCGATAATTGTCCCGTGAAATAGAAGGCAATGATCAGCCGACATCGTTCATGTTGGCTGATCGTTGAAGTCGTTTGTCTTTCAACATGTTGAAAAACAAACGACTGATACAGCAAAGATCTGCTGCCGTCGCTCCGTCGTCAGCAGACTCTGCTGTATGCTATGGGCTGCCCGGACGATCTAGCGATCACCCGGGCAGCACTGAGAGCTGAGAGCGCTCGTTTGCTCCTTAAGTCGGCCCGTGGAATAGGGGCTTAAGTTCACACATCGTAAATTGACAATTAAGCAAATTGCAACAACGGACGTGATTAATTTAGAATTTACATTGTGCTGCACACAATGGAATCCCGACCAGAGTTTATACACATAGTATATGCTCCAGCCGGGATTGCAAGTGGCCACAACGAAAACTGACATGTCAGTTCACACAATGGAGAGTGCAGCTCCAGCCACACTATTCCATTGTGTGCAATGGTGAATTAGGATGCAGGCACACACGGATGCACCCCAATGCATCCCAATTCAATAGAAATTAAGGTTGTCTTACCAGTACTGCAGTAGCGGACAGGCTAAAATTCACTGACACCGGCCGTTCTGTGACACGGCCGGTGTCATACGCTGTGTGAACCCAGACTTAAAAGTGCATGGCTGCAAAAGATCAGGAGGAGTGGTTGCTGCTCTGCGGTCTCTAGGTATTATAGGAACAGGATAGACCCTAAAGTGTCCCTATCCTGTACAATGTATGGGGAAAGCATTTTATACACACACACTTACAATATAGCACCACCCTATGTTTGTAATGTGTCGCCACGTATGAACGTTAATAGGCTCCACCCCCCACAAACACATTTATAATATGGCGCTACATATGAGGGGTGTGTGGCCACTAATCAGGGGTGGCACCTGAACTTGTCACTTGCTGCCATCTGCAGCCACAGAACATATGAGGCAGCTGCAGGTCGGTGCCGCTACGTGTAAGATCTCCTTTAAGGATAGTTTCACACGTACCGTATCGCTGCGTATTTATCGCTGCGTGTTTGGTGTGGTTTTTACATGCGAATTTTGATTTTCACACGAAAATCATGCGAAAATCAAAACTTGCATGTAAAAATCGCACAAAAAACGCAGCGATAAAAATGCAGCGATAAATACGCAGCGATACGGTATGTGTGAAGGCACCCTATCTTGTGTTTTTAATGCATTTTTGCCACAATTTTCCTGCAATTTGCAATAACATTGTGTTATTTTCTGCCAATTTCACCAAAATCAAGGCAAAAAATTATGCTATTTTAAAGAAGTTTCGCAATTTGCAGAAAAATAGACAGAAAATAAAAAAATGGAACAAAAACAGCAAGTGTGAACACAACTTTTTACTAGGAATGGGGGTTATTTGTTAGGCTTCGTTCCCACTGAGCAAAACTAGCGGAATGCTGTTAGCCTCCCTCTTATAATGGGAGTCTATGGGAGGCGTGCGCTCCTGCTTTGTCCGCGCTGAAGAATGATCATGTTAGTTTTGCTCAGTGGGAACGAAGCCTTAAGCTTTCTAATGGTAAGAGTCTCTTTGTTGCCTATAGCAACCAATCACAGCTCAGCTTTCATGTTCCCAGAGTAATGTGAGAAATGAGAGCTGAGCTGTGATTGGTTGCTATGGATCTCTTGCTATAAAACAGCACAATACATTTGCCTTAGTAGCCCATAGCAACCAATCACAGCTCCCCTTTCACTTTACCAGGGCAAATAATATGTGAAAGCTGAGCTGTGATTGGTTACTATCTGGAAAGAAGGATAAATCTACTGAGACCCCACCGGGTGTTTTTGTCTGGGCAGCGTATACTCCTACAGCCAGTGGAAGAGGGAATAGCTGGAGAAGGAGAGTGACCAGCAGGGGGCGCTCCTGTGTGCCGTCCACCATGGTTGTAGTTCCCCTTTCCTCCTCACCTCACACAATAACGGTGAGTACAGCAGAGCGGCCATCTTTGGGGGGGCAGAGCTGACAGGTACAGGGTAAGAGAGGTGGTGTATGGTGTTTTTAGTGTCCCACATTATCATTATTACACACTTACACACTTGCACACCTTACTACAATGTATAGTGACATAGAATAGTACACATTTTTGGCAACAAGAAAACTTTTATTAAAGTTATTAAATTATTCGCTGTCGGCTGTAGGGATGTCCCTCGGAGCGTGCTGTGGTGGTGGCGGCGGGGAAGCCGCTGAGCACTTTCTTGGAGATGATGGCCAGGCATTTCCTCAGCTCCTCGGTACTGGTGAAGCATCGCAGGATCAGTCTGATGCTCTCTAGGAAGCCGATCAGCATCCTGCTGGTGGTGATAGTCCAGGACAATGTCGCACTCGCTGTGACTGCTTGCAGATCGCTGGTGCTGATGGTGGAAATCCACGTGATCCGCTCACCGGCAGTAGTAGTGGTGATCCAGGTGGCTGTGGTCATCCAGATCTCCAGGAAGCTGGTGAGGGTGGTGGTCCAGATGATCAGATCTCTTGTGCTGCAGACCCAGGTGATGAAATCACAGGCGGTGGTGATCACACTCACTCTCTCTACAGCAGCTGTGATCCAGGTCAGCAGGTCACTATTAGTGAAAGTTCAGCTCAGCAGGCGGCTGGTGGTGGATATCCAGCTAAGCAGGTCAGTGAAGGTGGTTGCTGCACTTTGGAGATGGCTGGTGATGGAAATGAGGTCACAGGTGGTCATATTCCAGTTGGGCAGGTCTCCAATGGTGTTGTTTGGACTCTGCATTTTGATGGTGCTGGAGTTGCTACGCTGCAGATTGGTGGTGGTGGAATTGGGCCTCTGCAGGTTGGTGGTAATCTTCCAGCTGGGCTGCTCTCTGATGGAACAGCAGGCCCCTGGTGATGTTCCATCATTTCAAATCATTCGCTGTCGGCGGTAGGGATGTCCCTCAGAGTGTGCTGTGGTGGTGGTGGCGGGGAAGCCGCTGAGCACTTCTTCGGATATGATGGCCAGGCATTTCCTCAGCTCCTCGGTACTGGAGAGACATCGCACGATAAGTCTGATGCCCTGTAGGGCGCCGATCAGCATCCTGCTAGTGGTGTTCATCCAGGACAACGCCTCACCCACAGTTATGAGCCAAGCGCACCTGTTGCAGCGACTGGTCAGCCAAGTGAGAAGCTGGAGGGTTGTGGCAATCCACACCAGCTTCTCACTTATGCTGCTCAGTGCGGCCTGCAGATCGCTGGCGGTGACGGTGGAAATAAACGTTGTCAGCTCACCGGTGGTAGTGTTGGTGATCCAGGCAGCTGTGGTCATCCAGATCTCCAGGAAGCTGCTGCGGGTGAGGGTGGTTGTCCAGGCGATCAGGTCTCTGGTGCTGCAGATCCAGTTTATGTAATCACAGGTGGTGGTGATTACACTCACTCTCTCTACAGCAGCTGTGATCCAGGTCAGCAGGGCGCTATTACTGAAAGTCCAGCTCAGCAGGCGACTGGTAGTGGATGTCCAGCTGAGCACATCACTAACAGCAGTTAGCCAGCTAAGCAGGTCAGTAAAGGCGGTTGCTGCGCTCTGAACATGACTGGTGATGGACATCAGGTCACAGTCGGGCAGGTCTCCAATGGTGGTGTTTGGACGCTGCAGGTTTCTGGTGGTGTAATTGGGCCTCTGCAGGTTCGGGGTAATCTTACAGCTGGTCTGGTCTGTAATGGTACTGTTTGGCCACTGCAGGCCCGAGGTGATATTGTCCCAGCTGAGCGGTTCGCTGATGGAATTGCCCCAGCTCAGCGGGTTGATGAAGGGTTCAATCATGCTGAGTGGTTGTCTGGTGGAAAGACAGCCGACCAGGATTGGAACCAAATAGCACAGGAGGTTGCCAAAAATGGCAAGCTCCCTGTCAATCCTCTCCTCTCTCTCCATGGACTGACGAAAATCGAAAACACTAGAAATGACACAGTATACACAGGCAGAACGCAAGGTAGTACCAACAGTGTGATCGCTAGTGAGTCCCTAAGAACAGAGATTCTGGGGCTCGGCACCTTCTTTTATAGGGCCCTTGGATGACATCACCAATTATGTCACTTCTGTGATGTCACTGCTTGTCGTAGTGATGTCATGAGCATGCCCAGACACGTTGTCAGGTTGTTGTTTCAAGTTGTTGTTGTTGTTTACAAGTCAATGGAAAAACCGGATCCAACCGGTTCCAACCGGATCCAACCGGATGGCACACAATTGCATCGGTAGTTGCATCCGTTTTTTCCATAAAATGTATACGTTAAATGTATAGGATAAAACGCATTGTGAACCTAGCCTTAGCCATGTCACCCACTATACAATGTCAGATGTGAAATAGGCTTTTATGGCCTCTCAGAAGGATGTAGGATGAGTTCAGACACGGAGGATATGTTACAGATTTTTACAGCCCAATACATGATGGCATAGAGCTCCCAAACAGTAACAGGACCCTCTTTGTGCCCCACATCTGTAGGTGAGCTGCACCTTGTGCTTCAGTCTGTAGTTAGCCCCTCTCTTGGTGCAAAATAACTTTGCACTTAAGAACTGTGACAATGCCCCCCGTCACTGCACCCCTAGATAAATTGGGCCACTGTCCTCCTAAATCATTGTTTCCCAACCACTGGCTCTTCAGCTGTTGCCAAAATACAACTCCCATCATGTCCTGCCAGTAGTGCATGATGGAAGTTGTAGTTTTGCAGCAACCTGAGAGTGAGTCACTTGTTGGAGAACACTGGATTAAATAAACAGTTTTCCTAAATCTTTCTTTCCTAGTCAGTGACTTTTCAGCTGTTGCCAAACTATAACTGCCATTATACCTTGCCAGCAGTCCATATTGGGGGTTGTAGTTTTGCAGCAACTGGAAAGTCACATGTTAGAGAGCGCTGCACTAAAGAAACTGTCCCACAAATGACTGTTTCCTAACAAGCGACTGTTAAGCTGTTGCCAAAATACACCTGCCATCACGTTCTAGCTGCTAACAGGGCCCCGTCACGTGCCCAGGTAAACCGGGTGCTGACGCTGGCCCTGTGACTAGTGGTTGTACAACCCGTCCACATGCTTGTGTATGCAGCTCTCTACCTGCTATGGACCAGATAGATTTCCTTGATCTTGGCGTCCTGTAAATCCACCCTCGTTGAGTATACATTACAAGGCGTATGCAGCCCTGAAAACCCTGAGGACCCCAGGACAATAGGAAAAATGGCATTTACAATATGTTTAGTCCTTGCTTCACATCTTTAAAAAATAGTTTTTAAATCAACTGGTGTCAATAAGTTAAACTTTTTTGTAACCTATTTTTGTATAAAAAGTCCAGTACTTATCAGCTGCTGTATGTCCTGCAAGAAGCGTTAGCGGATTAAATGTAACTTGTGCCCAACCTGGGCCCCCAGTGTGGCTGAACCACCCCGCTAGCAGTGGCACAAGCGCAATATTCTTCCGGTAAAGGAGGACACAATCCAGCCCTGGACCGTTACTGAAATGCAGAGAGGTGGGGAGCAAGCACAGAGAGGCATTACAGGCCTAGGCCCTGCTAGTGATGTCACGATACCAGCTTTTTTATTTCGATACTCGGATACCAGTTCGATACCTCAAAAAAAATACAAATATACCTCCTTGTGCACAACAACTATCATAGCCGCAGTCTGGGAGGAGGGCCCCCAGACTGCGGCTATGATAGTTGTTGTGCACAAGTAGGTATGCTGGGAGTTGTAGTGCACAATGAGGTATGCTGGGAGTTGTAGTGCACAATGAGGTATGCTGGGAGTTGTAGTGCACAATGAGGTATGCTGGGAGTTGTAGTGCACAATGAGGTATGCTGGGAGTTGTAGTGCACAATGAGGTATGCTGGGAGTTGCAGTGTTGTAGCAGCAGCCTTCCAATATAACAACAACTCTCATCAGCAGGGTTCTTGAGACTTGTAGTCCTGACAGCCCCACACTGTGCATGTTGACATGGCTGCAACTGCACGCAATGACAGCACCCTCATCTCCTGACATCCTCTTTGCTCCCATCTGTGACCTCCCCTATAAAATCAGCACACTCCTCTCCTGACATCCTCTGTGCTGCTGTGACCTCTCCTATACAATCAGCACCCTATTCTCCTGACATCCTCTGTGCTGCTGGGTCCCTGTGACCTCCCCTATAAGATCAGCACCCTCCTCTCCTGACATTCTCTGTGCTGCTGGGACCTCCCCTATAAGATCACCACCCACCTTTCCCGAGATCCTCTGTGCTGATGTGATCTCCCCTATAAGATCACCACCCACCTCTCCTGACATCCTCTGTGCTGCTGTGACCTCCCCTATAACATCAGCACTCTCCTCTCCTGACATCCTCTGTGCTGCTGTGAGGCCTCTATAAGATCAGCACCCCCCTCTCCTGACATCCTCTATGCTGCTGTGACCTCTCCTATAAGATCAGCACCCTCTTCTCCTGACATCCTCTGTGCTGCTGGGACCCTGTGACCTTCCTTATACGATCAGCACCCTCCACTCCTGACATTCTCTGTGCTGTTAGGACCTCCCCTATAAGATCAGCATATTCCTTTCCTGACATCCTCTGTGCTGCTGTGACCCCTTTATAAGATCAGCACCCTCCTCTACTGACATCCTCTGTGCTGCTGTGACCTCTCCTATAAGATCAGCAACCTCTTCTCCTGACATCCTCTGAGCTGCTGGGACCCTGTGATCTTCCCTATACAATCAGCACCCTCCACTCCTGACATCCTCTGTGCTGCTGGGACCTCCCCTATAAGATCAGCACAATCCTCTACTGACATCCTCTGTGCTGCTGTGTCCTCTCCTATAAGATCAGCACACTCCTCTCCTGGCATCCTCTGTGCTGCTGGGACCTCTCCTATAAGATCAGCACCCTCTTCTCCTGACATCCTCTGTGCTGCTGGGTCCCTGTGACCTCCCCTATAAGATCAGCACCCTCCTCTCCTGACATCCTCTGTGCTGCTGGGACCCTGTGACCTCCCCTATAAGATCAGCCCCCTCCTCTCCCGGCAGGCCACGCAGCCACTGTCTAAGGTTTAGGGGCAGTACACATTGCTTCTCATTTGCAGTCCAGGCAGTGACCCTCCCCCCCCCCGTTTTTTCCCCGGGCCATCTATGCCTCCTGTGTGTGCGCTCCGTCTCTCTGTGCCTCCTGTGTGTGCGCTCCCTCTCTCTGTGCCTCCTGTGTGTGCGCTCTATCTCTCTGTGCCTCCTGTGTGTGCGCTCAGTCTCTCTGTGCATCCTGTGTGTGCGCTCCGTCTCTCTGTGCCTCCTATGTGTACGCTCCCTCTCTCTGTACCTCCTGTGTGTGCGCTCCGTCTCTCTGTGCCTCCTGTGTGTGCGCTCCGTCTCTCTGTGCCTCCTGTGTGTGCGCTCCGTCTCTCTGTGCCTCCTGTGTGTGCGCTCCGTCTCTCTGTGCCTCCTGTGTGTGTGCTCCCTCTCTCTGTGCCTCCTGTGTGTGCGCTCCCTCTCTCTGTACCTCCTGTGTGCGCGCTCCGTCTCTCTGTGCCTCCTGTGTGTGCGCTCCGTCTCTCTGTGCCTCCTGTGTGTGCGCTCCGTCTCTCTGTGCCTCCTGTGTGTGCGCTCCCTCTCTCTGTGCCTCCTGTGTGTACGCTCCTTCTCTCTGTGCCTCCTGTGTGTGCGCTCCGTCTCTCTGTGCCCCCTGTGTGTGTGCTCCCTCTCTCTGTGCCTCCTGTGTGTGCGCTCCGTCTCTCTGTGTCTCCTGTGTGTGCGCTCCGTCTCTCTGTGTCTCCTGTGTGTGCGCTCCGTCTCTCTGTGCCTCCTGTGTGTGCGCTCCCTTTCTCTGTGCCTCCTGTGTGTGCGCTCCCTCTCTCTGTGCCTCCTGTGTGTGCGCTCCATCTCTCTGTGCCTCCTGTGTGTGCGCTCCGTCTCTATATGCCTCCTGTGTGTGCGCTTCGTCTCTCTGTGCCCCCTGTGTGTGACACCAGGGGGCGACACAGAGAACATTGCCAGAGCTCAGATAGGTAATTTAAAAATAACACTTTTTGCACTTTACTTATTGCCCGTTTGCTGCTTCCTGGATGTACATATTAAAGGGGGTCTCTGGAGAAAAATGTTTTTAAATAATCTGGTATTAGAAAGTTATACACATTTGTAAATTACTTCAATTCAAAAATCTCAAGAACTCTTTCAGTACTTATCAGCTGCTGTATGCCCTGCAGAAAGTGGTGTATTCTGTCCAGTCTGACACAGTGCTCTCTGCTGCCACCTCTGTCCATGTCAGGAACTGTCAGAGCAGTAGCAAATCCCCATAGAAAACCTCTTCTGCTCTGGACAGTTCCTGACATGGACAGAGGTGGCAGCAGAGAGCACTGTGTCAGACTGGAAAGAATACACATAGAGGAAAGTTAACAATACATCAGTCTGTGAGTGCCGTCTATGGAAATTATAAGAAGAAAAGATCAAGGAAATAAGGAACATGGCAGTTTTATTTGGGATAGAAACAAATAAAGAAAAGGTTTAATAAATATTTTGACCTTTTTTCCTTCTGGTTCTAATAGCCACAAATCTGTAGTTTTATATCAGCGCAAATAATAGGGACGTTCATTTCTAGCCCAGATCTCAGTGATGTCCTAGAAAAAGGAAAACTGGATCCGCCTCTGCGGAGCGCCTCCATCAGGTTATAATGATAAATGACACTTACTGCGTCTAATGAGGAGGCGAGGCCGGGTAACCCCCATAATATTATCAATGCCCAAAGACAGAAGCTCCTGTACCATCAGTGCAAGGTGGCTGAGAGCTTGTACCTGCTATATTACAGCCCATAGGGAAAGAGACATTTCTCCTGATAAACTCCAGACCTGTGTTACTAATCTATAACTATACAGTGGTACCTTGGTTTAAGAGTAACTTGGTTTAAGAGCATTGTTTTAGTTTAAGAGCTCCCTGTACTGGGTGAGAGGGCGAGTTGGGGAGGGCTATGGTCTGCATAGCGGGGTCTACAGCCCTGTACTCTGACCCAGGAAGTCTCCCTCACCTTCCAAATCATAGCAGATCCACTTCAGGCTGGGGCTCACATCAGGGGACAGGACTGTGGAGGTAATCTCTTCATAGCTGTAACCCTTCTCTCCTCAGACAGAGAGCGCTGCATGTATGTGCCCACATCTGCCCTGCTCATTCCTTCATGCTCCCTGCAGTATCTGTCAGTCCTGATTGGTCTGTGCTGAACACACACCCCTTCCTCATTGCTGTCATGTGACCACACAGACCTCTGACAGCAGCCCTGCTTCTCTATTCTAGCATGTTGCGCCTATTTTTCAGGGTTATGCACTTACTATACATTATACTCCATATGCTGATTGCTATACTCTACAGTAACTTATAATATCACATATTCAGCTGCTTATAAATGTTTGTTTCATTTGTTCTACATGTTGTTCAGAATATAAAATCATTATTTTTGGGGTGTGGAACCAATTGTTTGCATTTCAATGATTTCTTATGGGAAATTTTGCTTTGGTTTAAGAGCGGATTTGGATTACAAGCACAGTCCCAGAACGAATTATGCTCGTAATCCAAGACACCACTGTAATTACATCTTATTATAATAAAATTACTTCACAATTACAAAATAAATCTGAATGTAACAGTTTTGGGTCTTTGATAGATAATATTTGCGCCCATATTCTGGGAAGAACATAGTGATACATGGTCCATAGGTAGATACAATGTGTTGCTTCTCTTTCCAGCTATTTGCGGTGGTGATAGCGTGCAGCGTCCCAGAGTCCGGATACTGCATGGAGCAGATGCAGCTGATGGTTCCCGGACTCCGGATACTACATGGAGCAGATGCAGCTGATGGTTCCCGGACTCCGGATACTGCATGGAGCAGATGCCGCTGATGGTTCCCGGACTCCGGATACTGCATGGAGCAGATGCAGCTGATGGTTCCCGGACTCCAGATACTGCATGGAGCAGATGCAGCTGATGGTCCCCGGACTCCAGATACTAGATGGAGCAGATGCAGCTGATTGTTCCCGGACTCCGGAAATTGCATGGAGCAGATGCAGCTGATGGTTCCCAGACTCCGGATACTACATGGAGCAGATGCAGCTGATGGCTCCCAGACTCCCAATACTACATGGAGCAGATGCAGCTGATGGTTCCCGGACTCCGGATACTGCATGGAGCAGCTGCAGCTGATGGTCCCAGGACTCCAGATACTGCATGGAGCAGATGCAGCTGATGGTTCCCGGACTCCGGATACTGCATGGAGCAGATGCAGCTGATGGTCCCAGGACTCCAGATACTGCATGGAACAGATGCAGCTGATGGTTCCCGGACTCTGGATACTACATAGAGCAGATGCAGCTGATGGTTCCCGGACTCCAGATACTACATGGAGCAGATGCAGCTGATGGATCCCAGACTCCGGATACTGCATGGAGCACATGCAGCTGATGGATCCCAGACTCCGGATACTGCATGGAGCAGATGCATCTGATGGTTCCCGGACTCCAGATACTGCATGGAGCAGATGCAGCTGATGGATCCCAGACTCCGGATACTGCATGGAGCAGATGCATCTGATGGTCCCCGGACTCTGGATACTGCATGGAGCAGATGCAGCTGATGGTTCCCAGACTCCGGATACTGCATGGAGCAGATGCAGCTGATGGCTCCCAGACTCCGGATACTGCATGGAGCAGATGCAGCTGATGGTTTCCTGGCTGATATTCCTGTGTTGTAGACTTGTCTCTCCACAGCTGGACATGAGGTTTAGATGACAATGAGGGTGGAGCGTCGTGTCTGCAGCCTGAGGAAATGTATTGTGTAAAATGATATCGGGAAGCCTTTTTTCAGTATAGCCGTAGAGGGAGTGGATGAAAACAATGACGTCCACTTATCTACCCAATTCCAACGCTCCATCGGGGAGGTGAATGGACATCATTGTTTTCATCCCCCACCCAGCGATATTGAATAAAAACCTCCTGCCCGGAGTGCCCCTTTAACAGTACAAGGGTAAGGCGCCAACAGGACACATAGTTAGTAAGGTTAAAATAAACACGTCAACAAAGGCACATCAGGTTCAACCAGGAGAGGTGAGAAGAGGGATATAAAGAAGGGGTATGGATGGAAGAAGGGGAGGAGACGGGATTCTATACTTTCACATAGGCATGTATACTATTTTGCTCCTAGAATTATTATTTATCCACCTTTAATTCCTCACAGACTCTTTGGAAAATAGAAGGTGGAATCTGATTGGTTGCTAGGGGCAACTGAGCCAGTTTTACCATGTTTGATAAATATCCCCCTATGTGTGTACGGGATTCACTCTAGCTTCAGCACAATGTAAGTTAAGTATTAATCACATCCGTTGTTGCAAATCGGCAACAACGGCCGTGATCAATACTAAACTTACGTTGTGTGAACATAGCCTAGGTATGTATTCCTTCACAGTAGAAGGTAACTTACAATCTAGGGCTCAGGCTAGAACATTACCGTTCGTGTAATAGAGTAATTCACTGTAGGGAATGGGGAACACTATAATAAAGGAAAAAAATGAACAGTTATAAAAACACTAAATTTATTCAAATACCCACATTTTCCAGGGTCTCCCATCTATAAATCAACCCGAGTAATAAATTATTAATACTATCCCTGCTGGAAAAGAAGTATGTTTTTTTAACTTGATTTGTTTGGCTTAATATTTCTTTTATATTTATCTTTGGAGTGATAGAATAAGAAAGGGTATAATGAGAAATTTCCTATATGGATATTTTTATGCTGTATCATTACGGTGACTAATGTAGTTGGATTATTGAGTAGTTCTGTAATGTTATAGTTTGATTGCTTTGCGTTTCTATGGAAATGACAGAGGTCCACTAATAAATCCTACAAAGCTATAATAAGATCTATATACCAGCATGTGCTAATGAAGTTTGAACCTGTTGAGCACCATGTGACAAAAACCATGAATGGCCTCCTTAAGGGGCATACACCGAGGCTGCCAAAATTAGCACAGCTGGATACAGAGGTGTATAAATGCTTTATAGCTATAAAGTCCCATGGTCTGAAGAAGTAGAAGTGCTCATTACATGATGGCAATTGGCAAAACATTTTGTTATGCTGAATGTGGATGTTTTTAATAGTCATGTGACACAAAACAAAATGTATTTAACGTAATGTAAATTAACGGCATAAAACTAATAAATCTTAACCATTAAGGCATGGACTCCACAAGACTTCTTAAAGGGGCCCCATGTTAACTGGCACTAAGATGTTAGCGGCAGATCCTTTAAAGGGGTATTCTGCTTAAAAGTAGGTTTTGATATGTTGCTGCTTGTGGTGAGAACATAACAGTGTATTCTTACTTTTATTCGTTCCCCTACGAGATATCAGATGAGACAATCCCGCCTCTACCTCTGAGATGATCCCGCCGGAATTCTTCTGAGGTAAGAGCACACTTTGCCAATCACTGGCCATGGTGCTGTAAATTGAAAGGTGGTGCCTCTGTGTATCAGACTTTTTTTCTTAGAATATCTTAGGATGCTCGATCGAACTGAGATTGAGGGGGATTTGTCTTACTCTTAACCACATTTCTGAAACCATGGCTGAAAATTTTTTGCAGTGTAGAATTGAACATTATCCTGGAGTAAAAGCTGCAGTCATTAGGTAATTCTATTGCATTGAAGGGGTACACATTATATTCTACAATGATATTGGGCTCTTCTTTTGCATATTCATGTTGCCCAGGGGGCAAGGCACCTCGGATTTCACTGCATTGAGCGCTTTCACTAGCAACCGGCAGTGTTATCGTTTGTCTGGTCTCCCTGAGGTCAGCAATCTTTTTCTCTTATGGCTTTACTAGGTATTGCTCCCATCTAGCCAGAATCCTGCTCCACACTGATGAGGGGAAACACTCTGAAACAGCTGTATGTGGATACCCGGCCTTGTTTTTCCCCTCCTCATTGCATTGACTTATAGGGCCACTTAATATGACTTATAGGGCCACTTAATATTCCTTACAGGAGCCGCCCCTTTGCCGGGTCCGTCCCAGAGTAATATCTGGCTAGTCCTGTGTTCCGAGACTCTTCAATGAGGCTAAATGGGCTCTTCTTTTACAATAATATTGTGTCACTGTTGTTATAACTTTCTAAATCTAAATCAGCAGGGGATATGATATAAGACAAGTTTTCAAGGTGGATTTTAGTCCTGTGCTGATTAAAAAAAAGAGACTAAACACATGAAGTTCTGGCCAGTACAAAGAGTCACTGCTCAATGTGTCCATCACTTACATGACTGCCTTCTCTGTGAGCGCTCATATGACCTGGGAAACATGGGACAAGAGTTAGAACACAGGAAGTGCCGTATTTTCCATGATAACTTAAATAAAAAATAAAAAAAAAATAATGAATGCAAATTGCTAACTTGTTTTATATCAAAACTACTGTTTGTTTAGATTTTGAAATTTATAATAGGTACACTTTTAAGTTTACAGTAGCTTTCAATGTATCACACACATAATTGCAAAGACACAAGGATTCCAATTGTTCCCATGATGTATCCTGGGGCCATCTTTGCTTCAGATAAGTGATGCACAGATACTTAGTTGTACATGATTTAAAAGAAAATGTAGTTCCCCTTACAAGACCTTCTGCTTCAGTTGCTCCATGGTCCAATTATGATGCCCATTATAGGCATTTTTGGTTATAGATAAAGATCAAAGGTGATTAGAAAAAAGTAGAGCAATACATGGCTGCAAAACAGGGAGCTTAAGAAAATACACATTTTCAGATTGAATGCCCTAAAGTTGTTCTAATAATGCTGTAATATAAGCGGCAAATTGTATTTATGAATTGCCTACAAAAAGAAATATCCAAAAGAAATATCCAACAACCAGTTGCATTCCTCACAGCAAAAGTGAATCCCCTAGGCTGCAATTGGTTTGATGGAGATGAAATTGTGTTCACAAAACAGGCCGGAAGTCGACAATAGAAGTAAATCAACAGGAACCATTCAACATGGCTGAAGAACAAAACGGGTGTGAAGTTTAGGACCAAGGCCTTGGTAGGGTCAGATTTAGAGAAAAAAAAGGTAAGTAAGAAAATCAGATGTATCTCAATCCTCAGTTGAGCCATAAAGGCTGAATCTTTCTAAGGGGATATCATGCGAGAGCAATTGTTTTTATACAAAAAAAATATATATATAAGCAGATATCTAAAATATTGTACAAATATTTAGTTCACTTTCCTGGAATATTTCTATTAATCATGTAAGTATACATTTCTATGTAATTACATGTAATTCATTAGCTACCCTTCCTAGAATTAAGAAGTGCCACCAACATCATCCTTTCTTATTGACTTGTACTTCTTATTCCCCAGGTTTTGGTATTATCATTTAAGCCTTTTTGGCATATAGTAAATGTATCTGCCATGAATGGAAACGATAAACTGCCTAACATCCCCTGTATTTGGAAATTTGCACTTATGTTAATAAATCACCTTGCAGAAGATCAGTGAGTGCCGGGAGCTTCTTCCATTGTATTGTGCCTATTCCCAGGCACTCCCTGCCGACCACCACTTATTACACGTATACTCCTCACTGGGAAGACCTGGCTTATCCATCTACACATGGCTGACTATGTATATAGGTGTTTTTTTTTTTTATAACTGTTTATTTTCAGAAAGTTTTATCAATTACAAGACATAACAGACATGACTAGATAGATCACAGTGAGTCAGCTCAAACAGGAGTCATAAGTCATCTATCGCCAACAGTGCAGTATAAACCATATACTCACAAAGTGAGGGGCTCAAACTTGACGGTTAGAAGAAACTGCCATAGAATTGGAACATCAGAAAATACAATAATCATGGTGTAGGATTCTGCCCCAAAAATTCCAATCTAACCACATTAAACAACATAAGAAAACCAAACAAATCACAAGGGGGGACACAGAAGGGAGGGGGGGGGGGGGAGGGGACGGGAAGGGCCTATCCCTCACCAAGTCATACAGGTATAGAAAAGGCACTGTCCCAAGGATCCCATACCTATGTATATAGGTGTTTAACAACTTCCACCAAACCAGTAATATCTGATCACCAAGAGTTTCAGAAGATGCAATACTACATTTTCAGAATGGGCTGTTATGATGAGAAACCCATTTAAAGGACCCATGGTCTTGTGTGCCTTTTTTAGATCATTAGATCATACAAGGTGATGAAACTAATTGAACCAATAGCTGGGGACTGGGGGGACTCCACATGGATTATTTTTTTTTTGAAGGAGCCACAGGTCCTCTCTAATGTAGTCATGTTCTAAAAAGACTAACCAAGGGCCAAGTTACCCAAATGTAAGGAAAATAAACGCCTGCGTGTACATAAATGACAGTTATGTTATCTGGACTTATGCACTGTAATGATGGAAAAATGCTTAAATGGGTTTTCTGGTTTAAAAAAAAATTCAAAAAATTCAAAAATACTCTGTTAGGGAATTAAGGCTTTAAGGTGGCCATACGTCAATACCTGATGGCTGGACGATTGTTCAGTTTGATGACAGATAACAGTTTGACGATTGTTATCTCATCCATTCGGCCTTCATCCTCCCCATACACAGGAATATTTGGCATTGCTATGTGATCCTGTGTTCTCTGTGAGGAGGGCGAAGTAAGCCCTCAGCCAGAGCTCTGGCTGTGGCTTATCTTTCCCAGAACAAAGCGGTTGGGTAATGGTTTTCCATCACACCCAACCACTATATCCACTAATATCATCTTTAGGTGGTCGGTTGGGAGAGCCCATACACCTCATGCAGACGGCAGAATCTGCTGAATGGCAGGCAAAAGTACAAGGTGCATGGGGACCTTAAATCAAGGGCCCTCATGTATCAGCCACAGAAAGTAGCTATGAATTGCATCTCGGCACACCCATTCATTACACAGATAGCATAGCATTGGTTCAATAGGAAATGTGTAATGATTCACTACTCCTGTGGAGGCATTGTAGGAAATCTGCACTCTTGCTGCCCGGCTCATCCCTACTTATTACATATAGTCACTGGGATTGCAGGCAGTAGGTCACTGAGATTGCTGGCAGTAGGGCAGTCGCTGAGAACATAGATGGGTTACAATAACCATCCAATTACATCAGTGTTCATCAAAGATTTTATTCTAAAGACCATAAAGAGAACAAAGTATCACATATACCTTTTGTATCATTTCCTTCATTTTCATTTTTCAAACAATGCTCCCATTGCACATCCCATGGTCGCCATTACTCTTTCCTCTTAACCTCCTCCTTATTTTGACCCTCTTAATCTTCTTTACAGGTTTCTATAAAACACTTGTGATTTACTGCACTTTGTCTTGCGTTATGCTAGTTCTGAAATAGGAAAATTGGCTTTTCTATGAGCTAAGCGTTGTCACCGAGCCAAACCCTTCCACGTATTTAACATTCATTGAGCTGCTAGGAAATACCTTTAAGTATAACTCGTATAGATGACAGGCACTTTAGTAGATCCTTGTAAATGGTTAATAGTTGACTCAGAGCACTAACTTGATGAAATGGCTCCAGTTTCCCAGAAGGCTTGTGCAACTTTTTAGGCCTTTTTCATAAGATATAACACATGGGAAGAAATCCACACAATTGCAAGATTTAAGTAGAAATCACTGTGGATATATGTTACAAGTTTAACACAACACTGCTCATCAGCTCATCTGGCCCCACAAGAAGAACAATTTACAGCCAAATATGAGTGCAGAAAATGCTTGTTTTTTAACATTCCAAAGAAACTTTTTCAGGTTTAAAGTCTCCTATAAAGTTTGTAATCCCTAAAGGAGAACATTAAGATAGCTGCATTTATAAGTCAGTGGCGAATTAGGAAGATTTTAGGATCAGAGTAAGACTTTTTTTTTTTTTTTAAAGTCAAATATTTACCATGTGAGAACTAGTGATGAGCGAACATGTTAGTAAATGTTCGTATGTTCATATGAACATGATGCAAATTTTTTGTGTTTGCCGATCACTAACAATTTGTTCGATGATCGGAATGGTTGTAACGATTTTCAAGCATATTCCAACATGAAAACACTTATCTGCGATGTACGCAACTGTGCAATTTACGCTTTGCATCTGATAATCTGGACGCATGTGCATAGATTAAAACGTACGCAATTTACGTTTTGCGTTTGATAATCTGTACGCATGTGCGTAACTCCAGACCAACTCAACTAGCTGTTGTCAGGTTGTTCTTTATTAATTTAAGAAAAGATGTGTTAATTAACAGCTTTTTATAGATTTATTAATAGCTCTTTTACATATATACACTACCGTTCAAAAGTTTGGGGTCACATTGAAATGTCCTTATGTTTGAAGGAAAAGCACTGTACTTTTCAATGAAGATAACTTTAAACTAGTCCTAACTTTAAAGAAATACACTCTATACATTGCTAATGTGGTAAATGACTATTCTAGCTGCAAATGTCTGGTTTTTGGTGCAATATCTACATAGGTGTATAGAGGCCCATTTCCAGCAACTATCACTCCAGGGTCCTAATGGTACAATTTGTTTGCTTATTGGCTCAGAAGGCTAATTGATGATTAGAAAACCCTTGTGCAATCATGTTCACACATCTGAAAACAGTCTAGCTCGTTACAGAAGCTACAAAACTGACCTTCCTTTGAGCAGATTGGGTTTCTGGAGCATCACATTTGTGGGGTAAATTAAACGCTCAAAATGGCCAGAAAAAGGGAACTTTGATCTGAAACTTGACAGTCTATTCTTATTCTTAGAAATGAAGGCTATTTCATCCGAGCAATTGCTAAGAAATTGAAGATTTCCTACAACAGTGTGTACTACTCCCTTCAGAGGACAGCACAAACAGGCTCTAACCAGAGTAGAAAAAGAAGGGAGAGGCTGCGTTGCTCAACTAAGCAAGAAGATAAGCACATTAGAGTCTCTAGTTTGAGAAACAGACACCAGTGTCAACATCTACAGTGTTGTGGACGGATGAATCCAAGTTTGAGGTCTTTGGATCACAAAGAAGAACGTTTGTGAGACGCAGAAGAGATAAAAAAATGCTGGAAGAATGCCTGACGCCATCTGTTTAGCATGGTGGAGGTAATGTGATGGTCTGGGGTTGCTTTGGTGCTGGTAAGGTGGGAGATTTGTACAGGGTAAAAGGGATTCTGAATAAGGAAGGCTATCACTCAATTTTGCAACGCCATGCCATACCCAGTGGACAGCGCTTGATTGGAGCCAATTTCATCCTACAACAGGACAATGACCCTAAACACACCTCCAAATTGTGCAAGAACTATTTACAGCAGAAGCAGGCAGCTGGTATTCTATCGGTAATGGAGTGGCCAGCCCAGTCACCAGATCTGAACCCCATTGAGCTGTTGTGGGAGCAGCCTGACCGTATGGTACGCCAGAAGTGCCCATCCAACCAATCCAACTTGTGTTAGCTGCTTCTAGAAGCGTGGGGTGCAATTTCTCCAGCTCACCTCAACAGATTAATAGCTAGAATGCCAAAGGTGTGCAATGCTGTAATTGCTGCAAAATGTGGATTCTTTGACGAAAGCAAAGTTTGATGTAAAAACAATGTTATTTCAAATACAAATCATTATTTCTAACCTTGTCAATGTCTTGACTCTATTTTCTATTCATTTCACAACGTACAGTGGTGAATAATTGTGAGTTTTCATGGAAAACACAAAATTGTTTGGGTGACCCCAAACTTTTGAACGGTAGTGTATATATATATATATATATATATATAATATATATATATATATATATATATTCCTAGATTGCCCTATATACTTGGGCCCTATAATGTAATTTCACCCCCTAGATTGCTCATCCATAAACGCCAGACAAATGGTGTTCAAATCCGTGACAAGTGGCAAATGGAGGAGTGTGTGACAATAAGAGTACTCTGCCTCCTCCATTCCTCAAAACATAAAAAAAAATTGCAAACCCCTTTAAGATACTTATGCTGTAGAATATAAAAACATACTGTGGGCTGTGGACCAGAAAAAAAAACATTTAAACATATTATATAATATATATGTTATATAATATAACAGTATGCTTCAAAATAGATCCAGGATTAGAAAAAGCACAGCTACTGTATTTTCCAGCGTATAAGAAGACTATGGGGGACATTTATGAAGTCGGACGTTTTTTACGCCAGGCTTACAAATGTCCCCGCAGCTCCGGAGCTCAGGGAATTTATGCTTTGTGCACGAAGCCCGCCCGTGCGAAGATTTTGAAACTGGATTTTAAAACTGGATTTTAAAACTGGATTTTGAAACTGGATTTTGAAACTGGATTTTGAAACTGGATTTTGAAACTAGATCTTGAAACTGGAAAAATTATAGATGCGACGCACGCAGAGGCCGCGCCCCCCTCTCCGCCCCACTGGCAAAGGTGGCGCAGATTGGGCAGATGCGAACAAAATATTTTCAAAAATATACCCTTTGCGAATATTTTAACGACAATCTGCCCCATCTGGACCGAAAAAAGGCATATTTGCCTTTTCATACATGTTTCCCTAGGTGTATAAGACGACCCCAACCTTTCTAGTTAAAATGTACAGTTTGGGATATACTCGCCATATAAGACTACCCCTCTTCCAACGCACACCAAATTCAAGGACTTTTTAATAAAGCCACACCCAAAAGCCAATTTGTAAACCCAAACTAGTATTTTGCTAACAGCCATCATTGCACTAAGGGAAGGCAAACAGCTAAATGACGTTGGTTATTTCAGATTTAAAATGATGGATGTCATTTTAAACGGGGCTGAAAAAACGTTGTGTGAACATTGGACCATACAGAGATAAGGAGAACTCATCCAGCGGTCAAGGGAAAAGATTGGGAACCTCATAATCACACTGTGGGGATCCCGATCGTTAAAGCAGCTCTGTACCCACATTCTGCCCCCCTCCACCAAACCGCTTGTACCTTCAGATAGCTGCTTTTAATCCAAGATCTGTCCTGGGGTCCATTTATCAGGTGATGCAGTTGGTGTCCTAAAAAAATACTTTTAAACTTGCAGCCCTGTGTCAAATTGGCATGGCCTACAGGGGCTATGCCCTAGGCTTGCATCACTTCTCCATCCCTCCTCCACACCCTCGTCAACATTAGGAATGTCCCAGGCAGGATTTCTCTGAAGATTGCACAGGTGCCTTAACAATCCAGCACATGTGCAGTGTTCAGATAAGTGATGATTAGGAGAAATCCTACCTGGGGGCATTCCTAATGATGGCGTGGAGGAAGAATGGAGAGGCGGAGCAAGCCCAGGCCACAGACACTCTAGGCCATACCAATTTGAGACAATGGACCCCAGGACAGATCTTGGATGAAAAGCAGCTATCCAAAGGTACAAGCGGTTAGAGGGCGGCAGAAAGTGGGTACAGAGTCGTTTAAAGTGCCAATAGCTGGAAGCAGCTGGTCCTCACCTGCTATGAAGTGAGCTCAGCTCCTTGAGCTTGTGATTTAGGAGCCGACATTCTATGGTCACTAGCAGAAATGACCATTTTGCTGATTGCATAAGGGTATGTTGTTTACATTCCTTACACTTTGCCTTTTAAGAAACTTCTCAGATATCTTGACAAATAAAATATTTGAATGCTTTCTTAGCTCACAATCAGTTAACACTTTCTTACTGTAGCGCTGCTAGATTGTAACTTCAAATAAGTCCAAAAACTGTCCATGCAAGCAGTACATTCTTTGTAAGATTCCAACTCCACATCTGTTTCATGTACTTGAATCCATCAGCTACATTATTGGCTAAAGTTCAAGACTGTCCATAAGTTTCCTCAATTAATCCATCAACTTCCAATTCCCATTTGGTAACCCTAATATGCCTTGTTTGGATTGAGTAAAAAGAAACAGTGTAATTTGTGAGCAATTTGCATGATAAGAAAATGCACATTTACATTTATTTTATGTAAATTCATGGGACTGCAATGATGTCACCAGAATTTTACGAATATATATACGAAACTAAGTAGATTGTGTTTGAATTATTATGTAACATAGTGTATGAAAATAAAGATTATAAATAGAAATGAGTGAACCCAGGCTGAGGGGATTATACTTACCGTCCTGGGCTCCGTTCTTATGTTTTCACCAGATCAGCTGTGTTCCGGTTGACCAGTTAACTCTTGCATTTTTAGCTCAGCCAATCAATGGCTGCAGCTGTGTTCCGTCTCAGCTGATGATTGGCTGAGCAGACACAGCAAGAGCAGACTCAGCAAAAAAAAAGTGACATTATTTTAGGAAATAGTTTGAAACTTTCTGCAGAGATCGCTTCTCTAGTCTTCTTAGGCTTACAATGGAAGTTCCTTATTTTTCCAGTAGTGGTTGAGCAATCATATAGAGCAGTGATTTTCAACCTTTTTTGAGCCGCGGCACACTTTTTATACTTAAAAAATCCCGGGGCACACCACCAACCAAAATGGCACAAAATGACACTAAAACAGTACATATTATACATATAGTTAATAATATAGATTCTAAATGTATTTATACTCACTCAGTGTGAACCCTGGGCCTGTTTTCTTCTCCCCCCTGTGCTTCTCTCCACCATGCTTCTCCCCCCTACTTCTCACCTGTGCTTCTCTCCACCATACTTCTCCCCCCTGCTTCTCTCCTGTGCGTCTCTCCCCCATGCTTTTCTCCTGTGCTTCTCTCCACCAAACTTCTCTTCCCCCTGCTCCTCTCCCCTGTTTCTCCCCCATCCCCATGTTTCTCTCCCCCATGCTTCTCTCCCTGTCTCTCCCCCTCTGTTTCTCCCCCATACTTCTCTCCCCCATCCCCATGTTTCTCTCCCCCATCCCCAGGTTTCTCTCCCCCATTGTTTTCTCCTGTTTCTCTCCCCCATACCCAGGTTTCTCTCCCCCCCTTCCTCCTCACCTCCTCCGAGATGGTCGCCGCTGCTGTCCGCCTCACCTACTGGCCGCCCTTAGGGCCCGGCCATGCTCCTCCAATCAGTACAGACCGGGGGGCGCTGCGGCGGGCCATAGCGCACACGTTGATTGGGTGCGTGCATCACTGCCCACCGCAGCGCACCACGCTCCCGGTCTCCGCTGATTGGATAGGAGGAGCACGTCCGGGCGCTACAGGCGGCCAGTAGGTGAGGCGGACAGCAGCCCACAGTATAATCCGCCACTGATCGCTGCGCGCATTGCCGGGGAACAAAACACAGGGACACCATAGTTTGGGGAACTTTCCCCGCGGCACACCCGACCATGTGTCGCGGCACACTAGTGTGCCACGTCACACTGGTTACGTCCCTCATTTTGAGTCTAAAATAATGGACGTCATTTAGCAGCCTAGCCTACTCTTAGTGCAATGAGAGCTGTTGGTACATTATTCTAGTTTGAGGTTACTAATTGCCCTTTGGGTGTGGCTTAATTGAAAAGTCCATTTCATTTAACAGTAAAAACGGAGAAAGAACGGTGACAAAAGAAAAACTGTGTGTGAACAACTAATAAAAAAGTCTGCTGTTTGCAAAAGATGTCTGAAAATAATGATGTTCATTATTTTGACATCCCCGGTAAAAAACGTCAATACATTGTTCGCATTGGAAGTCCATCTTCCCATTGACTTCAATGCATTGCCATTACAGACAGTTAAATCTATTTTTGACGATGTGTGAACGTAGCCATAATCTGTTTTCCAAGTGGATACCATCAGTTGCAAAGACTGACAACTCGATTTTGGGCTAAAAATGCCCGTTGCTGAGGTAACCTCAAGACTAATTTCCCTATCTGTTATCCTCCAATTTTTACCCAATTTTTACTATTCTATGTTCTATCTGAATTAATAGGGACCATTATGAGCAGAAGAAATATATATTCTTGATATACTGACAAGATTCTGTACGGATTCTTTTCCTTTGTAGTCTAATCTACGGCATAGTGTTATGGTAGGAAAACATATGCAGAAATCATGAATAAGAACCAGGACAGGTTCGAAATGCGTTGGTGTTTTAATTGAATGGGAATAAAGAATACATGACTTTATGAGCTGATGCGATTTTGAGCTCTTTTCCCGCATTAATTACCCCCGAGTCCAGGGGCTTCTCTTGTCTGCTCTTAACTTAATGGCAATGGGCCCAGAAAGCATGTCTGCATATTACTGACCACAACATGTTTACTCTAAGAATAGTGTTATGGTGCAGGAGGAGCTGAGCAGAGTGATATATAGCTTGGTGGGAAAAGTTCCAGGATAACTTGCAAAAATTGCTTTCAAATTTAGCAAAAATTCAATTAGTTCACAAAGCACATTTTTTGCTAAATTCAATAATAAAATTCTTAAAAAAAAACAATGTTTATTCACCTGTCCGCCCTCCCCAGGAGTCTTCTTTCATGTCCTCAGCTGCCTCCAGCCTGCTCAGGCAATCACTGACTGAGGGACAGCACTGCAACCAGTGATTGGCTGAGCGGACTGTCACTCTCTAGACAAGAAGGACAGCCTGCTCAGCCAATCACTGGTCTCCGGCTGTCCATTCTCAGTTAGTCAGTGATTGGCTTAGCGGAGTGACAGCCCACTCATCCAATCACTGACAGACTTGAGAGTGACAGCCCACTCAAGCAATCACTGGCTGCAATAATGTCCCTCAGTCAGTGATTGCTTGAGCAGACTGGAGGCTGCTGAAGACACAGAAGATGCTATCGGAGGATCCCGGACAGGTATGTATAGATTTGTTAGGTTTGGTTAACAAAGTTCCCAAATATTGCGTAAAAACTCTTGCATGCCGGTAACCAAATTTTTACAGGATTTTTTTCATCTTTTATATGAATCTCTGTTCATTCTGGGCTAAGTAGTCATGGAGGCGGTCCTATTTTGTGACTGACAGCTATCTGTGTTTAAGCCCGTATATAGAGAAAGTTGTCAATCAGTAGGACAACCCATATGACTTCTTACGAGCAGAGATTTACAGAAATAAATGACAAATTATCCTTTACCTTTTTACTCTAAGCTATATAAACTAGATATATCAATCTTCTCCGCTCCTCCTGCTCTATAACATGATGCCTGTAGATTAGATCGCATTTTCAATGTGTCATGTTCAGTTTAATCTCTAAGTGTTGGCAGTGATTTATCACTCTATCCTCTCTGGAATTAACTAAACTTGTGGGAATTTTGGTGAGTATGGCATAAAAATACAAAATTACTTTTCTCAAGCTGGATGATGTATTTGTTATTTTTACATTCCAATTCCTTCAATATAAATATTATATATGTGTTATTGTTATGTTACAGGTTTTGCCTAATTAGCTACTAATACACTCAATCCCGCATATACAAAGCTTATAGATCACAGTTCCCACACATTGGTCTAGAAAATAATTTACAGCGATTCTTTTAGTGCTTTATCATGTTGCCCTGAACCTGTTTAAGTGACCTGAATTGCTCCACATTGTATGATGGGATCTCAGCAGTCGGGGTATTTAATAAAAAAATGTGTCGTTTCTCTTCTGTCAAAAATCTGGCATTCACACACAGAGCAATAGCATTACATTCTAATTCTTATATAAACTGTACACTGCTGAAATGTAATTTAGGGCAGGTGTGTGTAAAATCTTCGGACATATCGTCCAAGTATGAGTGCATACATAAGGAGAGATTCCCAAATGCTGGAATTATCTGGTGATAGGCATTATCTATAACTAAAAGGGGTTTTGGTTGGGCATTTCTGTTTTTATTGTTATTCGTCTTTAACTTTATCGTTTTTTTACATGAGCCAATGAGCGCCTACGTTGGGATCCTTTTTTGGAAACGCTGACCAGTTTCCTGAAATTTTGCCATGTACCGGCTATATGTACTTAGGGTGGCCCACCGCCCCCAATGTGACCATATCCCCTCCCCTCTGTGACGCGGCTCTATTGATTTTACTGGAGTTGCGTCTCAGAGGGCAGGTGATAGCATCACACTGGGAATGGCGGGCCCGCCTCCAGTGCATAGAACCAGATGGAAAGTGGCAAAAGAGTGGCGCCAAGTGCAGGAACTGGGCTTCCTTAAACACTGCCATGGCTATAGATTGCTTGCTTGTGATTTGTTTACTTCCTGTGATGTCATATTTAATATCTGTTTCCTGTTCCTTCCCCTGAACATGACCACATGTGCAATACTCAGGTGGGTGGGACAGCCGTATCTTCCATGTGCTGACTGGAAATCCACATTGATGTAGGCCCTGCCACTGTAGGTGAAGCTAATATTGGAGCACAGTAGAAGCTGTAGCAAAAAGGGCAGTAGTTGTTGTCTTGTAGTGTTGTGTAGTGTAGTAGTGTTGGACTCATGTTTCTCTTTCTGATACAGCATCTACTGAGCTCCAATATTAGCTCGAAATACAGGGACAGGGCATCAATATGGAATTCCAGCCGAACCATTGGAGGAATACCTGCTCCACCCACCTGATGACTCCACCTGTGATCATGGAACAGGAAACAAATATTGAACATGACATCACAGGAAGTAAACAAATCACAGAGTGGTATGAGGACACAAAAGGAGCTAGAAATAGGTAATGATGTGGTGCCCTATGGTCGACCGTCCACTTGCCAGATGGTACCGTGTGATGCCACTACTGTGGTGGTTGGTTGGAGTGTAGCTCAGCCGGATGGTAGGTTGTTGTGACGCCAGTGCCGGTAGGGCATAAAGGTATGGTGGCACACCTGCTTTTATTTTAGGAAGGTTGGTAATACCCTTTCCCCTGTGGTTGGTGACCTGCTGGGCTGTGAGGAGGTCCCTTGGGTACGGTGGTCCGGAGTCGAGTTGTGACCCACCCGGACTATCGGTACCGCCACCCACAGAAAGGGGAGATGACCCAAGGATGGTGAAATGACTGTGTAGGTGCCAGAACAATAATCACCTTTCTCTAGGAGTCTGTATAATGGGTATCAACAGGGGCTGTCATCACCCTGCGACGCAGCCTCGCCGAACCTCCAGCCACACGTCTAGGACCGCTACCTGGTCCAGCCATCCGGTGCCTCATCCCCCACATGTACTGTTTGGAAACCATGAACACACCCAGATTCGCTCCTCCAGGTAGGCGCAGCCTTGCCAGCACATCCACATCTACAGCCCCTGTTGATACCCATTATACAGACTCCTAGAGAAAGGTGCCTCCACCGAAACGTCGGATTATGTCTGTGTTTACCAATGTTACAAAATAAATGATGCACAAAAAGCACTTGCAATTGAATACTCAAGACTACTTTGTCCTTAATCTTCTATAAGGGAACCAGTGGATTACTATCTATACTAGATATACTCATTTCCACCTAGAATATATTACTGAGTGATACTCCTTCCTCCCACAATAGAACAATAATCACTGTTACCATAAATAAAATCTTCTTTACTTCAGGAATACTTAGTACAGCAGCAGATAATAGACTTCTGACTTGACTAGACCCAATCTGCATTAAGAGCTTTTGGAGCAAATGAGCTGACTTGGTTGCGTGCTGAGAAGTAGACTGAGTTTAGAGCAGTAGAGAGGAGTTTGTGCTGAGAGTTCAGAGTAGTAGAGAGGAGTTTGTGCTGAGAGTCCCAACCCAGGGTAGAAGTGTGCTCTGCCGGAACTTTAGAAAAAGAAGAAGTAGAATATTGAAAAATACTTGAAAGTAGAAGACTACTTGTGCCAGTGTTTCAACCTTTGTTGTCGCTGTACCACCTCTTTCCCTACAGTGTCAGGTGTCCCGTCCTCTTAGGGTGACACAAGCCTTGTTACTTTGTTACCTGAGTAGAGCAAGGTGGCCAAGATTACCTGGTTACACCTGCACTGCGAGATAGAGTAGATAGGCTTGTAGCAACTTTGCTGTATCCGGATCAGTTCCTGATCTCTGACTTGTCCTCTCCTGAGTGGTTTAGCACTGCATAATAAGAATAAGTGTAGCTTTGAGGAAGAAAAGACTCTCTGTGTTTCCCATACGTCTGTCCACTACCACACTCCCGACTAGACTACAATGGACAGTTGGGGGGACCTGGCAGAGCCAGGGCCCAGCTGGACTACAGCAGGGACCATCTTGTCGTGCATCCTCTCTCTCTACCAAGACTTGGATAAGACTCCCTAAGTGTAGGCATGTACTTCCTCTCCCCATGTGACAACTTCCTACAGGGTGTGTAATACCTCTTGTGAGTGGTGGAGAAAAAAATGCAGAGAAAGAAAGGAGAATAGAGATAGGTGGAGAACAAAAAAGAGCTTTCATTGGTGCGCAGATTACCAACAAACAATAACTGCGTGTTCACTACAGCTTTGCAATATACAAGTACATATACAAATAGTGGCAAAACTTAGGCATAACTTCATTACCACTTTACTTAGAGTACATGCTTTTGCAAGGGGTGTATAAACCAGCAACACCCATGGTGGGACACCACAATGAGCCCCTTTAATATGAGCATAGGAATCCATATAAATCTATTTAAGACTGGAATTTAAGACTGGAAGACTGGAATACCCTTTAAATAATATACTGCTTAGCTCATTTTATAGTGATAGAATAAAAGTCATGTTTATTGGCTTGGTGGTCTCCTTTGTTATTTGTATTTTTTTCATTGTATTAACCTCAAATTTTATATCACACCAGATGCTGTCCACTTGGTAAATATGGATTTTACAGAATCCTTGAGGGGTATGAAGATCCAAAATCTGCAGATTATATAGAACATATCTAGCTGTAATACATCTTATATAGAGGTGTCTGGGGAGTGATTGTGAGGTAACAATAAGTACTCTTAAAGGAATGCTCCACAATACGGACCACTCCCAATAGCCTTGCTTTTTATATTTGTATGTTCAAAATCTAAAAATTCTCAGGATATAGTAACACATGTAAAGTTTATTCCTTCAAAATGTATAAATTTCTATATGACTGACCTGGGCTACTGCATATCATCCATTACTGGCCAGAGGCAGCAAGAAATAGTATATGAACTTTCTAAAATTGCCTTTAAATTTCTCATAGTTGACAGCACAAATTCCTGCTAGCAACATTTCAGACACTCCCACTCGGCAGTAATAAAAAGAGGTGAACATTGTGTGATTTACAGCTCTGACAACAGCTAATGTGTATTGTTACCAATCCAAAAATGTGACTGGTCGATTCAAAAGGACTTTGTACGACTGAAATAGCTTTTAAAATAGAAAGCAGTCTTATGAGGCTACAGAGACATGGCAATAGTATAATCTGGATGCGAGCCTGTCAGCTTGACATAGAAAAATAAATAAAATTATGAACTGCCCTTACCCTACACACGCCCTGCCAGAGCTGAGCTATGTCAGAATAATGGCTGTCTGGAATCATACCGTCCTGTCCAACAGAAATAGAGAGAACATTGGGAACTGCAGGCAGAAAGAAACATGATGGCTAGTAATATTTTACACACACATATCCTCTGTTCTTATACCAAGACCACTACCATCATGAGCCTGCAAATGCCAATACCACTACCATTATAAGTGACTTGCAGTTGTCTCTCACACGAGTGTACAAGGTAAGCACACCTCCAAATGGGTGTCCATTATGCTGAAAAGCTGTGTGTGAGCTGTTCACTCAGTCCTAAATGCCCAGAGTACCCCTTAAAGGCTATGTTCACACAATGTAAAAAAATCAGGGCAAAATATAGCCATCAGAAATGACGGACGGAAGTCAACGGGCAAATTGGCCGTCAATGCACACACCGTATATAACAGCAACCGCAAAATAATGACCTTGCTCTTTATTTTAAGCCTGGAACGTATTTACCACATTGATTTATTAGACATGGTGCACCATAGTGACAGGCTTTGTTCACACTATGTTAAAAAAAAAAAAAAAAAGCGTCTGTTTTTTTTTTTTCTTATTAAATAACGTCTGTTATTACTGAATCATAATTGAAGTCAATGGAGTGATGGCATCCCAATACACATAGAGAGAGATTTATAACACTGGTGTAAAGTAGAATTGTCTTAATTGCCCCTAGCAACCAATCAGAATCCACTTTTCATTTTCCAAAGAATCTGTGAGGAATGAAAAGTGGAATCTGATTGGTTTCTAGGGGCAACTGAGAGAATTCTACATTTCAGCTGTTTGATAAATCTCCCCCATAGGCTCAGATTTATCAATGGGTGTAAAACATACACTGGTGTAAACTGCCCACAGCAACCAATTACAGCTTCTCTTTTATTTTACCAGAACTAAAAGCTGAGCTGTGATTGGTTGCTGTGGGCAGTTTTACACCCTTTAATAAATCTCCCCCATAGTGTATTGAATAACAGATGTCAAATAATGCTCCTGAGAAATATTCGGGGATGTTATTTTGTAAACAACTGGTATTATTTTTAGTTGTTTACACATTTTTATTTTTTATTTTTCCACCGTCCTTTTACCATGTTTACAACTAAATTCAATGTACCTTTAAAAAAGAGCCACAACCAAAAGGGCCTGAATTAGAATAATGTACCAACAGACAATGACGTGTGTCCGCCATTTTGAGGAAAAAAAAATACGGACAGAAAAAAGTTCTGGAGGCTTGATCTCTCAAAAGCCTGTTTGGCAGAATTTACATTTGTTTACCTATTTGGAGCCAATCCTGATGGTAACACCAGATGCAAGAAGCTGGATTGATTACACTCAACATCCCATCCAGCTTCCCATTGACTGAGATGCATAGTTGGCCTTGGGGTGGCCGTGTTATCAAATGTTATCAAAAGTTATTGTTATAGTTCGGAATAACGGACGTCATTTGCGCACAGTGTAGTAAATGAGGGACGTCTTTTGAGGCAGACATCATATAATGTTCATGACAATTATTTTCTGACGTCTTTTGTAAACAACGGACGTTGTTTTGTAGTTGTTCACAGTTTTTTTTTTCCATCCAACATCCAAAGGGCAATCAGTCCACCTGAACTAAAATAATGTACCAACAGCTGTTATTGCACTGACGGCAGTCAAACCAATGGACGTCATTTAAAAAAATTATCACATTTGTCAGCATCACATTTGTCAGAGATAACTCAAATCTAATACAATATGGACCTGCCCCCCCCCCCATAAACTAAACATGTATTCTATACATTTTCTGGTCTTGACTTCTTCTAATAACAGTAACATTTCAGTGTAATTCTGGAAAGAGAAGAGAAATATTGTATATTAAATAGGCAGAGCGAGATCAAAGGAGCTGTTTACTCCACATATGTAAAATATTTGGATGTCTACAAAGAGAATGGCTTCAGATGTTTACAATGTGAAACATTCTCCAAGTAGTGAAACCAATCCACTTCCTATGTTATTTCATGGGGCATGACAATTACTTTTCCTGAAGTTATTGACTAAAGTGTTTTCTCATTTTATACACTTGGCAGAGTATGTTTAGAATATTTTTTCTTTCTGTCTACATAGCATTAAACGCTATATCAACAAGGAGGTGATTTAGCAAAATGAACATATTTTGATGATTATTAGTAGGTATCGGAACTGATACCAGGATTCAAGGTGTAATAGACATCATCATTTTGACAAATGTTGCATAGATCAATGGTACAGGCAAATATATGAAACTTAGTATTATATCTTATCAGACAAAAAAAATGCTTTCTTCTTTTTGCTTACTGGTTATGGCTTGTAACTAGCTGACATATCAGATAACAAGCAGTTCAAGTGAAGGGGTGTAAAGAGAGAGAAAAATAAACAAAGGACAACTTAAAGAGCAAAAAACTGCTGAGAAATGGCACATACAAGATACATAATGGCAATATAAAGGGCTGCTATTCATGTACTCACACAGGACAGCTTATCCTAAAAAATGATTGAAATGACAGGTACTTTATGCTTATTGCTATTCACACACCGTTGAAATGACGACCATTTTTATTGGATGGCCGTCATTTTACAGCAAATAGCTGTTATTTTATAATAATGCCGTTGTTTGTAACATAAGGGCAGTGATTTGAAAAAATGGCCGAATTTTTCCAGAATGTGGTGTGACAAAAGCAATATATATCAGCAATTTTGGGGTTTTGTGCACTTACACCCCTTACCCTGCGAGATCAAGAATGTAATAATATAATAGTTTGGATGATTCTACATGCGACCATACTAGATATGTTTATAAAAACAAAAACAAAAAATAGGAAAAGATGATAATTTTAAATATATTGACATATATATACATAAAAAAAAACAAAAAACTTTTTTGTATTTCCCCTAGGGCACTTCTATGAACAATACCATGATTGCTCATAGGAATTAATGCAATACCTATGTATTGCATTGATCCATAATTTCTGCACAGAATTAAAGGAAGCCTGAAAGGACTTGGACTGCACTGAGAATGGATCGGCTCTCTGCGATCTCGCTCCGGGGGACTGATCCCCCCACTAGAACACAAATTCTGGCCATATAAATGCTGCTCTCAGTTTTGACAGCAGGTTTACAATGTCTAAATAGCCGGCATGGAGGATTGCTAACAGTGGCAGTGGCCGGCAGCCGGAAGGCTCCATGTATAGATCGGGCTCTAGTCCTGAGACTGCTCTATACATTGTTGACTGCATCAGGACATCATCAACTGGTTAAAGAAAATCTGTTAGCTCTATTTCATGTTCAGATTTGAAGACATGCGCAGATAGCCAAAAGGCAGGTGAAACAAAAGATAACTCTTTCTTTGGTGATTTGCTGTTTGCAAATTTATAAAAGCTCAAGTGTTATGATTGTGCTTATTTGCAGCATACATGTCTCCCTCATCCCTCCCTGCCCTGCATGGTTGGTGTATAGAACTCAGTGCTGGAAGCCAAAAACATGTGCACCTATAATGCTGGGCAGGGAAAGGTGCAGGAGGGAGGAGGCATGCATGCAGCACAGTCTCTACAATTCTTGAGCATAGAGGGACGGCATTAATTTTGCGAACAGCCATCAAGTAAAAAACAGATTTAACGGACATGGAGGGAAAGGAGCTGTTGCACCTCACACCTATGGCTGACACTAATGCCTCTCGGCTACATTTAAAAAACAATGACAGAATGTTAGTATACAATTTGATCAAACCATATTGCCTCATGTGCTACGTGCAGGTCCCCTGGTTCACATGAGTCCCTACACTAACTGCACACTGTGTCGGCCAGCGACTGCTAACCCCGCAAAGGGAGCGCAAGCAGGGAAGGAAGGCCACGGTATGGCTCTGCATTCCCACTGCCACAGGGCCAAACCCCAAAGGGCCCCCCCAAACCCAGCAGGCGCCGCTGGCGGAGAAAGCTGTCAATAAGCAACACAAGTGTGACCGAGGTCTTACCACTGCACCGGAAGTAGAATGGGAGGTACTTACCATGTGTGCACAGGTGCTTCCTGCTAATTGTGGTAACATGGGTCTTACAAGGGTAGTGCTAGCACGCAGAAAAGGGAGAAAAGTAAAATACTGACATGGAGAGAAAGTAGCAGCTGCACCTCACACCTCCACCACCAATATATTGAATGTTCAAGCAGGATCTGACTGGTTTCAATAGTTGGCAGGAGCCATTTGTTAAGCTAAAGCCGGTTATGGAAAGTTAAAGTGTCATACCTGTTTTTTTAAGCTGGATGGTTGTCCCTAAAGGCCCTATTCCACGGAATGATTATTAGCCGTATTTGGACGATATCAGCCATTACGGACGATAAACGTCCCATGGAATAGAAGGCAACGATCAGCCGACATTGTTCATGGCAGCTGATCGTTGCTGTTGTTTGTCTTTCAACCATGTTGAAAGACAAATGATTGTGATGGCAGCGATCTGCTGCCGTCACTCAGTGGAATAGGAGTGGTGGCAGCAGACTGCCCCTATCCTCTAGGGGCTGCCCGGACGATCAACCAGGCAGCCCCCCCGCAGCTCCCCATGGCCCCTTCCGCACTCACCCGTTTGCTGCTGCCATGTGTATTAGTGGGGGCAGCAAACGGGGAGCGAGGAGCAAACAAGTGCTCACAGTTAGCCCGTGGAATAGGGGCTTTAGTCTCAAGTCTAAGTTCTAGCACTTTGCAATGCAAGCAATAGATTAAAGTAAGATAGGCAACCTAACGAACCTTAACAATGTAGGGAAGCTACCAGAGCATAGTCAAGACAAGAGCACAGTGTATACCATGCTGGCAGTAGACAGAATTACTAGAAGCGCCATAGACTGCATTGTAAGTCTATTACAGTGTAGTCTATGGGGCTTCTGGGAGTTCCATCCCCTGCTCCCGTCAGAAGAGGACAGTGTACCTTCAGAAGTTTTTCAAGATATCCTGTCACATTGTCCAAGTGATAGGTACAGTTTAAGGTACTTTTTCATGTGTCAGTGATTGGAAACAAACAGTTGTATGAACGTTCTTTCAGCCAATAATTACCCCATATAAACATACCCCCAGTTTGTTGACAAATGGGCAAACACTCAACACTCAACAGTTAGCAGCATATCTTCCTATATAAACATGGAATCACTGCTGGCATAATATAAACTGTTTAGTGGAAGTATGATCACATGAATGATCACTCCTGTGTTTAGTGTGCAATGGACTGTGTGAAGGACTCAAACAACTTGTGAGGCCGCAATATGGCTGAAACCGCTCTGATTTACAAATTATTGCAGTTTACAAGTTAACTTAAAGGAGAAGTCTGGGGGGGCGTGGTTTGCCGCTGAAGAGAGCAGTCGCATGCCGCCGGAGCTCCTGCACAATGGGCCACTAATTAGCTTTTCCACAGCTATTTCGGACTGAGAATAAGCATCGGGGAACTCCTGCTTTCTTTGGCTACCTTCCTGCATCGATGGCCACCTCTAAGAAAGCCTCAGCAGCTGCAAGAAGGAAGATTCTTTCTTACATGCCATCGGCTCGAGATCGACAAGATGGCGCCGGCACGCACATGAACAGGCAAGGAGACCGGCCCTCTTCAGGTGACATGACAGCGTGGTGGGCTCCTCCAGCACCAGATTCAGCGGCCTGCCGACAGACAGCTCAGTCGGGTGAGCAACTAATCCCTACTCATCCAAAAAAGAAAAAACGGAGGAGGAAAAGAGCTGGCTCTGGCGTCAACCAGAAAGATGCACATCCAGTGCCACAAAGACAGCGGCAGCAGCAGCCGCATGCATTATCACCATATGCAGCTCCCTTCCCGATGCCACCCTTTTCACCTGTTGGAGATGATAGCTGTCAAAGATCCCTCTCAGACTTATGTTTGCCTGCTCTATTCTCTGAGGATTTGGCTGGTTCTTCAGATCTTGCATCAGCTTTTCCATCCGCTGCTAGCTCACAGGAAGCTAATGCAGGGACCACCATCTGTCAATCACCTTCGCCACCAGGGGTGAAGCCAACAATACTACGGGATCCTTTAGATGATATGCTCAATGACCCGGACCCTTCCATAGCGCCCTTAATGATGCAGTTATTGCTGGCTCTTCGAAACTCTATAAGATTCGACCTGGACCGTGCGATGTCAGCAATGGCAGACTCTGTCCGGGTAGCCACTAAAAGGATTCAATGCTTGGAGGATACGCTATCCTCAGTTATAACTGAGCATAATTCACTGCTCGCTTCCCATCAGATGCTGGAATCTGAACTGTTGGCTGTCAAACAAACGTTAGCTAATGTAGATAATCGCACTAGAGACCACAATGTGAAATTGAGAGGGGTCCCTGAATCGATCCCAACTTCTGATTTATCTGACTTTACCCGTGGATTTATTGGACATATGATACCTTCCCTTAAGAAGGACGAAATGTATGTTGAATGGGCACACCGTGTACCCAAGCCGGAACACATTCCGCCGGAGGCTCCACGAGACGTCATTGTAAAACTGCGCCATCTTTATGTTAAACACCAGTTTCTAGCGATCACCAGGAAACAAGCAGCGACGTCTCCTAAGTTTGCCCACATTTCAGTCTTCCCGGACTTATCCGCTTTTACCTTGGCCACACGAAGGAAATTTACCCCGGTTACTACTGCTTTGCGGAAGCATGGAATAGTGTACAGATGGGGGAAGTCTGGTGGACTGGTGATCCAACGTGAAACGGGCTCATCTCTGCTACCCGATGTGGACGCCGGTATTCGATTTCTAAAAGATTATCATATCCCTTGCTGACTGTAGTGGTCGCAGCGACATCTCCCCGTGGAACTATTGCAACTCACTAAGAACTTATTCAACGAATGGACCTGAGCCTTGTCCCGTCCCTTGTGCAGGACCCACTATGGCGAATTTTTGTAATAACTTTTAGCATGTGTCTCTTTAGTTTAAACCGGACTACTTGCCCCTCCAGGTTTATTGCTGCGGAACCCCATTCCGTCGGATTAGCCGCAGCATTATGTTCTTTTTGTGCTCTGCTCACTTGCATGGTTATTGCCTACTACTGCATTGAATTTGTTGATTGTTTGCAAAGTTGTATTGGTTTACTAGCTACACATTTGCTTATAACGACTGAGGGTTCAGCAGACACATCTTGAATAAGCACCTTCACCTGCACGAACTCTAGGCAATGAAGCATATTGTTAGGTAATATTCTCAACTTAGCTACACTATATGTTAAATTTAGCAAATCAACATTGCACTTCATTCTTCATCCTTTTAAGCATTTTCACTCTGGACTACAACGCATTGCACCTTTCACGCTAGTTGCATCAACTCGCGTTGCTCATCGTTTATCTTGCAACCTTGATATTTGTATGTCTTTGCAACCGTGCTTATGCTATTTCTTTAAATTGTCGCAACTTATCTGCATGTGTTAAAAATTTATGTGTAAAAAAACCTTAATAAAAAGTATTGAAACATTAAAGGAGAAGTCTGGCGGATTATAAAATCCGGCAGCCTGGAGGGGCAGGGGGGAAACTGATTACAAGTACTGCCTTACCACTCCCCGTGCCGTGGTGAGTGTCAGGACTGGTTGCGGGACCCCGTCCAAATGCAATTTCCTACGAGTTGTGAGGACGGCACAATTCAGGCGAAAAGACCTGTCCCATCTGATGTATAAGAGAAACAGATCGCTGATCTCAGGGAGACCAGCCAAACAAAACACTGCCGGCTGCTAGTGAAAGTGCTAAATGCAGTGAAATCATAGGTGCATTGCCCCCTAGGAAACATAAACATGCAAAAGAAGAGCTTGTGGAGCCTCATCGAAGAGTCTCAGCCAGGAAGGACCCAGCCAAGGGGTACCTCCTGTAAGGAAACCACCAAAACCACCATATTAAGTGGCCCTATAAGTCAATGTAATGACAAGGGAAAAACCAAGGCCAGGTATCCAGCCACATACAGCTGTTTCGGGGTGTTGCCCCTCATCAGTGTTGAGCAGGATTCTGGCTAGGTGGGAGCAATGCCTAGTAGAGCCATAAGAGAAACAGATAGCTGATCTCAGGGAGACCAGTCAAACGATAAAACTGCTGGCCGCTAGTGAAAGCACTCAATGCAGTGAAATCCTAGGTGCATCTGATGGAATGGTGTTCCACCCCAGTCACTGATTGGCTGAGTGGCCAGTCCATCAGCTGGGTCATGACGTGTCAGCTCTGGAGATCCCGGAGACAGACACGGTCCCACTGCCGGTCGAACTGCTCACCACGGGCATGGGGAGAGGCAAGTTAGTACTTGTAATCAATTACCCCCCTACCATTGCCAGCTGGCAGAATTTATAATCCTTCAGACTTCTCCTTTAAGTTACAGGCAATTCTATTAGGCGTGCGATAAACTGCTGTTTTTCTGCAATACATCATAGCCAGTACCAAGTGGACTGAATTTAGGGAAATTATTTTGCAATATGACTGCGATGTGTGAACTTGGCCTTATATTGTTCCACCCTATAGGCAGCTCATGTAAATGGGTCCTTACCGCTCCTCTGAAGCACCCCGGGCATTTTTAGTACAGAAATAACACTACTCTCAAAGCATTTCCTCCCCATAATTTCCCACTCTTTTTATTTAGTTTATTGTCTCATTTAACAAATATTTTCAGTTACAGCGGCGACCATCAAAAACCTTGCAGAATCAAGTTTCTTTATTTACAAGCACGAAAGACAATTCATCCCTACATAAAAGCATTTTACGTGATAACTATATATACCAAAAGAGTAATGGTTTCTTTCCCAGAGGAAGGGAACGTTACATACATTATGGGAAAACTATGCTATCCTCTAATTTAACAACTCAGCATAGCTGCAATGGAAAAGGACAATTAATCTTGTGGGACACATTAGCTTAAATATACAATCAAAGAGCAAATAAACTGTTTCAGTCATTGGAGGATTATTTGACTTTATGTCATTATCTGAATGGGAATTTCTTACAATGTGTCGGTTTAAATGGAAACATCTCATGATACTGAATATATTTCCTTTATATAAATGCCACACCATAGTTTAAGATGAAAAGGCAATTGTCACATCTTTTTCATTAGAAATTACATTTACATTGTGCAATTTACTAAAGAGAGGACTTTTCCTTCATTATCAGAATATGACTTGTGTATAGCTTTCTTTTTGAGTGCTACATGTGGATATATATATATATATATATATATATATATATATATATATATATATATCCACATATAAGTGCCAGAGATTTGTCATTTACTTTTATTTAAAAAAAAAATACTTATCAGTACTTATCAGCTGCTGTATGTCCTGCAGGAAGTGGTGTATTCATTCGAGTCTGGAGAGCAGGAGAGGTTTTCTATGGGGATTTGCTATTTCTCCCGACAGTTCCTGTCACAGACAAAGGTAGGCAGCAGAGAACACTGTGTCAGACTGGAAAGAGTTCACCACTTCCTTCAGGACATACAGAAGCTGATAAGTACTGGAAGACTTAAGATTTTTTGGTAGAAGTAAATTACAAATCTCTGGCACTTTCTGACACCAGTTGATTTGAAATATTTTTTCCCTCCGAGTACCCCTTTAATACATCAATTTATCCATTCCCTCCCTTGCTTAAACTTGATGGATAAGTCTTATTTTAATCTTACTAACTATACTACAAACCAGAGGTAACCATTGACCAATTTAGAGGCCACAGATGCTTATCATGTTTCAGAACAAAAGGGTGCCTGGGAATTATTGGGGGTCTTAGTGTTTGTACCATTATCAAATATTTATCACCTATCCTGTAAATTGGTAATAATTGTTTCTGGCTAAAATATTCTTTTAACACACTATATGGCCAAACATCCAACCAGAAGGCTGCTTAACTACAGATAAACATTATGGGATTGTGGAGAAACATTGTGGGTGAGATGTATTGATCTTAGCATATTACTAGTGATGAGCGAGTACTAAAATGCTCGGGTGCTCGTTACGCAAGACAAATATTTCCCTATACTCCGGTGCTCGTTTCAAGTAACAAACCCTATTGAAGTTCATGGGAAACTCAAGCATTTTTGCAGGGGACCCAAGCTCGGTAGAGGGAAGGTCGTGTGAAAACCTGCCAACCTCAGAAAATTATGGAAACACCACAGAAATGGACAGGAAACAGCAGGGGCAGCATGTATGGATGCCTCTGAGGCTGCCTAATTGCACCATTATGCCAAATTCTGGGCAACAGCCTGGTTAAAACAGAGGTAGGCATATGACCAACCAAAAGCCTGACACAGCATGGCAGTGAGAACACAGGGAACCATTTAAAGAGAGGTAGCATATGATGAACCACCCAAAAACTTTGCCTGACACAACATAGCAACATTCAAAGAAGGTAGGAGGTACTGGTGAAAGGACGGCAGAGGACACCTGTAAGCTGACATCCACAGATAATATGGTTCAAAATGGACAAGACAAGGATGCTAAATTGGATTTGACTTTGAATTTGACTGTAGCAGTTGGGGTAACATTCCCTGCATCATGTGACTCACTACCTCTCCTCCCACCGCTGTTGTGAGTTTTAATTTGACTTTTAATTTGACTGTAGCAGTTGGGGTAACATTCCCTGCATCATGTGACTCACCGCCTCTCCCCCCACAGCTGTTTTGAGTTTGAATTTGACTTTGACTGTAGCAGTTGGAGTAACATTCCCTGCATCATGTGATGTTCATGGGGTATTGCTTTCTCAGCACAATACTCAACATAACTGCAGAACTGATATGGCTTAGGCATCCTGGTTTTAATTCGTTGAGGATCTGGCAATTGTCTCATGCAAAGGGATCATCACTTGAGGTCCTGCCTTACTAAATATGTGCTGCCCAACAACTAGAATTGTCATTTGTTTCTTTAGTTTGAGCAGGGTCTGATTTTTTTTTCCTTTTTCCTCTTTTGTTTTGTTATCATTTTATGCCAGCAGACAGACACATGTCTGTATACAGACAGACACAGGTCTGTATACAGACACACACTTAAGAACAGAATACTGACAAAGTTTATCCAAATTGTAGAAAAAAAAAGAGTGTGAGAGAGAGAGATAAACACAAAATTAGACAGCAAAGCTTGCACTGTTCATTGTAGCACTATTTGGTAATAAAAGAAACACGTTTGTGCATTTTTATGTGAAGAACCTTCTTGTATTTCATTTGGAAAGATGGGCAAGGTTAGCTTCCTTCATTGTATTTCCCCTGTTTTTGAAAGGCAATTTTCTGCCATGTTCTGCCCCTTCACAGCCAGAGGAGTATGTATCTCCTTGCAGTGCAAGGATCTGAAGGCCCCTGTGGCAGGGAATGGGCAGACAAATCCAATTATCCAATCTTAAGGAGAAAGATATTGTCGCAACCTTTGGACAATTTTCAGAGTTGTGTATCACTGAGCTTCATCTTTTCAGAATGAGCAAAACACTGTGCAGTCTTTGTTACGATTTTGTAATAAACTTGTAAAAAATTGTAATAAATGTGCTCAGACTCAGGGAAGGGTCCAGAAAAGAGCTCCTGAGAGCATGGTGGTGGTGGTGGATCTGAATCCCTTCTTTCCCTGGAGGGGCCAGGCTGTAGGCTGAGCTAATGAAGCAAGGGTTCCACTCCCTTGGGTAGCGTAGGTGAACTGTGTGGAAGACTGGGTGGTGGATAAGTTACTGGACACATTATCCGCTACCCACGTGATCACCTGTTCACACTGCTGTGGTTTCAATAACGGTCTACCATGAGACCCCGTAAGTTGGGCGAAGAAGCTAGGGAGTGAACGTCTGCGGTGTGCCACTGCTCCCTTCTCAACAGGTGCTGCTGTGTTGCCCTGCCCTGAAACACGGCCTCTGCCAACTGCATCGCTTGGAACCCCACACCCACGCCCTCTTCCTCGTCCTCGACCCTTACCCCTGGGGTTCACCATTTTATGGACACTGAACAGTATGGAGCTTAGATATGCCTTGAGTAAGAAATACATAAATCAGAAAATATACTAGTGGTCCCACTAGTTTTGGGGGGCTGTGGGATACAATATGTTGGTGGCTGCACCTATACACTCTGTGACACCCCCTTTACACTGTGCAAGCAGTAGTGAACTTAGATATGGCTTGTGTAAGAAATCAGAAAATATAGTAGAGGTCCCAATAAAATAGTATTGAGCACTTCTTAGGGGTGTGTATGCAACACCTGATGTCCCCTTTCTGCCAGCAGCCGATCACCACAGTGTGTTGTTTAAATCATGGTAGCTGCACTGCAAGTCCCAGCCAGCAGTCTGTAGTAATACAATTTAAAAATGATTTGAAGCCCTTACAAAGTCTGTTAGGTTGATTTGCTAGTATTCCCTGCCTACTGGAACGCTAAATCCTACACTGACGCTCTCCCTGACAAGCAGCAGCTCTGTCCCTAAACTCTTCCAGCATACATGTGAGCCGAGCCCTGCCGGCCGCGCTTTTTATATGGCAGGGTCATCTGATTTGGCCAACCAATCGCTGCTATCGACATGTATGGGTCCCACGTGATCGCAGGATGTTCCAAAGAGTCTCCTGCATGTTTACGTTTACAGGAAACGGATGATGAGATTTCCTCGAGTATCGCGAGATGCTCGTCCGAGTAACGAGTGCCATCGTGTACCCTAATACTCAAACGAGTACCAAGCTCGGACGAGCATGCTCGCTCATCACTACATATTATGCATTAGGGGATATAGGATTAAAGGTATAGAAATCTTTATTTCTGGGGATATTATAAAGCATCTTAATGTCCTTTGCAGGTCAACTCTAAGGGTACAAACCCACTTGCCGGATCCGCAGCGAGTCCCCTCGCTGCGTATTTGCAGCGAGTCTCGCTGCGGATCCCGGCCCTATACTTTCAATGCCAGACAAACTCACAGCAGGGATGTACATCCCTTCTGCGAGTTTGTCCGCAGCCCGCCTCATTAACCCCCTGCCGGCTGGACACTATACATTACCGGGTCCCCGCTCTTGCTTGCTTCGGGGCTCCCGGTGTCTGCACTTCCCGCTCGGCCAATCAGTGTGCTGCGGCGGGGCAGCGCACTGATTGGCCAAGCGGGACGTGCCGGGAACCGCCGAAGCAAGCAGGAGCGGGGACCCGGTAATGTATAGTGTCCAGCCAGCGGAGGGTTAACGCGGCGGGCTGCGGACAAACTCACAGCAGGGATGTACAGCGAAGGGGACTCGCTGCGGATCCGGCAAGTGGGTTTGTACTCTAAATGTTAGATGTTTAATTTTACTCTAGCAATTGAGCTCTTCAGTTACATAAATGGGTGTTAATGTAAAACATTGTTACATCATGTCAAGAGCTGAGAAAGACAGAACCAGATAGGGGAACCTTCTATGACTCTGCAGGGTATAAGGAAAAGGGGCTTTAAGTCAGGACCGCCATTTATAGTTACTTCTCTTTGCACTGAGATGGAGATTTGAAAACTCCCTCAAATTATTTTTCCCAGTGAGAATTGAATTGTTGTGCATTATAAATGAGAGGCAAGACACCATCATTCCACCAAAAACATTAAAGGGGTACCCCATTGAATTTTTTTTCCCATAACAATTGGTGCCAGAGATTTGTAATTTACTTCAATTTAAAAATCTTCAGTTTACCAGTACTTAGCATCTTCTGTATGTTCTGCAGAAAGTGGTATATTTTTATAGTCGGGAAAGCAGGGGAGGTTTTCTATGGGGATTTGCTCCTGTTCTGGACAGTTCCTGTCAGACTGGAAAGAATACACCACTTCCTGCAGGGTATACAGCAGTTGATAAGTACCCGAAGGCTGGAGATTTTTAAACAGAAGTAAATTTTTAATCTCTGTCAGTTTCCGACACCAGTTGATTGAAAAGAATTTTTTTTTAGCTGGAGTACCTCTTTAAAGCCGGAGCCGCACTTTACATTGTCTGCACAATTTTGTGCGGCCGCTATTCAATAAATAGCGGCCGCACAAAATAGACATGTCAGTTTTTCGTGCAGCCACATGAAATCTCGGCCAGAGTATGCGTTATTTGTATACACTCTGTCCGGGATTCCACAGTATTTAAAGCGATCGTCCGCTGTCATTAAACAACGGATGTTGTTGCAAACCTGCAACAACAGCAGTTGTTTAATGAAACTTTGTTATGTGAATGTGGCCTAATTGTGTAAGGAAATGAAGTGGAAAATTACAATCTACAATAGCATAGGGCCATCGGTACTTTGCATTGTAAAGATCCCAAACTGATCCCTTTAAATTGTTGTCAGTCTGTATTTAAGAATTTAAAACATGAACATTAAACAGCGATGAATTGTGGATGTCAGGGAGGGAAACTGTTATATCTCTGCAACTCCATCATACATACATATAGAAATATACCTGTATTGTGCATTGTTTAGAATATATATATACACACTTTTTCTCTCTATCTATCTATAGTTAGTGTCTGGTTTAATGTAAAAAAGGAAATAAAAAATAATTATAACATTTTGATTGATCTAGTATGTTGTTATAATATACTTGAAATATCCTTTATATTTAGTGTAGGGACCCATGTGTATCAGATACCGGCACGAGGTACATGGGGCAGTATGGCTTGATCAATTCATACACAAAATTCTGATGTGTTTTTTATTTAGCCTAGCGGCACTAGTATCAGCCATAGGTGTGAGGTGCAGCACTCTGTTTCTTCCCTGAACCACCTTTATATTTTGAAATATCCTGTAAATGAATGGTATTTATTACTTTTACCCATCAGCCAATGGTTCAATCATGTTGTAGTGAAATTTAAAAATTACATATAATAGTTAAACAAACAGTGACACTATTCCACATGTTTGAACTGTTAAAAGTAAATCATTGGTTTGTATATTAAGTGATATCAATGTTATCTGTCATATAAAGAGACCTGCAAGTGACTGTATTGTAATAACAGTGGAATGAAGTGATGATGAAAAGATCATGTAATAAAATATTATAAAAATATAGTATAAAAAATATGATCATATGTAATTAGTGATGAGCGAATACTGTGCGATCTAATAGATATTTGATCGAATAGTAAGGTATTCGATCTATCGAATATTATCGAATAGTTCGCTGAATATTCAATAAATATTCGATATACGTTCAAATCCCCCAGCTTCCGGTTTTTACCTTCAAGTGGTCGAATAGATGTTTTTCAATAATCGAATACTTGTTCCCATAGACTTAAATGTGATAGAATATTCGGGAGATATTCGTACGAATATCGAATATTCGAATATTTCACTATTCGCTCATCACTATATGTAATGTATAGAAAGTCCTCATAAATAATGTGTAAGCAAATAGCTTATTGCAAGAAGCAATACATTTTACACAAGTTCTGGGATTTCTGAATATGTGCATTTGATATATGTGTCCCTCTGTTATATCTTTCACAGCTCATTCTATCATTAGATAAGGAAGCAAATTATTTTGTACTGTTTTTATGGTTATTATAAGAAGAAAATGATAAGGTTGTGACATACACCTAAAAAAAAAAATTAAAATTTAGATCGATAGTAAATGAAGCATTGAATATTATTTTCTACTTAGAAAAGGAATGACTAATGTAAAACTGTTTTCTGTCACTGAAAAAACTGTAAGGCTATGTTCACACCATGCAGGAACAATGGCCATTGTTGCAGTTAAAACTACATAGAGATTTCAATGCAGAATGGCAGGAAATAATTGACATGTCAATTATTTCCATGGCCGCAGTGAACAACGGTCGTTGTTCAATACATTATGTAATCAACGGCAGCTGTTTGCATTGACTTCAATGCGACACATTTTTTATGACAAGAACAGCCGTTGTTTTAATTGCAAACAACGGCCGTTCTTGTCATAAGAAAATATGCAGTGTGAACATAGCTTAACAGTTAAAGGAAAAAGGCAGACATATTTTCGATATAATAACATACGGACATATTTTCAATATAATAACACCCTCTATTGAAGTTGATGAGAAATTGGTCGGCAGTGTATAAGACCATCTAAATAATGAACATGTATAATATTTAACACCTGCTTTGTCCCACACAGTATTTCTGTCAGTCTTTTTTCAACCAAAAATAGAAGTGGGTTGAAACCGTCTTTGAATTATAATATTATAAGTTCCACTCCTGGTTTTGGTTAAAAAAAACAGACTGACCAAAATACTGATAGAAATGATACGTTTAAACATAGCCTATGGCTGTTTTATTTATTTTTAAGATATTTTATTGATGGCATTTTAAGATAAGAAACATACAGAGTAGTATTCATTATTGATAAAGATGACAGAAAGAGTTGCACACAGACGCCATGGGACACTATGTTTACAGTATATTTTATTTATTTATTCACTCACTCAAATCTTCGGTCATATTTACCTTTTATTTTACTGTGAGTGAACCTAGCCATAGACAATGTTCACACATGGTATGTCCGTCAGTTTTTTATCACAATTTTTTTCAACCAAAACCAGGAGTGGGTTTAAAGCACAGAAACTGTGCAAATATTTACATTATAATTTTGCTCTGTTAATTTCACTCCTGATTAAAAAAACTGGCTATAAATGCTGACCAAAATAAGGATAGAAATACCGATAAAAATACGATGTGTGAACATAGCCTTGCGATGCATTTTCTAAAGGAAAATTAATTTTAAGCACAATAAAGTATAATTAGCATTTAACATAAATTCAAAGTATGGACCATTAAAAAGACAAAAAGCAAAAAAAGAAAAAATAAATTAAACAGTGAAAGAAAAGAAATATATATTTTTAAATATAATAATAATAATAATAATAATAATAATAATAATAATAATAATAATAATAATAATAATAATAATAATTATATAATTACATTTGTGGTTGACAGAATTTTACTATCATCAGAAACCTATTGATGCCATTAGAGAGTTGAGACTAATCAGGTGCCTAATCCTCATTGACAGAACTTTTAGATATTACTAATAGATATTCTGTGTTTATTTTAGTTTAATTTATTAACATATGTGTGCATCTTTAAATCCTTACATGAAGACCATCTGTCAGTAATTTACACACGCTATAATACAGGTGTAGCAAAGCTGAATAGTCCATTACCTGTGTAAATGCAGGAATAATGCAATAATAATACATGCTTTTATATAAGAATATTATCAGTGATGTAAGCACTAAAATTAGATATTGCTCAACAATAATAAAGTTGATGAAAAATTTGACAAGACTTCATTTTCATAGTTTTCTATATTTACAGAACCTAAAGCAATGTTGTTACTATATACAGTAACTATACAAATTTATACAATTTACCAACCAGTATAAAATACACTCCCGATTCCTTACACTGCTCTAAGTTTATGTCAATTGCAGATTCAATTGTTCCATGATAGATTCTGATCAGATTAGACTTTCCCTTTAGAAACAGTGTATACATTCAATAAAGGTATCTCCAAGTATGTATCTGTATTTCTTTGCACGCGTGTAATAAAAATCATTTTTATATTGAACGCTAATCCTAAATAAACCCAAAACGTAAGCACCAAACAGTCCGAGAGTACAACAAAAGAGAATTATATAATCCTAGCTGAGTGAAATCTTTCATCTTTGATTTACAGGTTGGAGTCTGCAGTAAATGAAACCATATTGTTCCATATCTTTCATATCGCTGCTTTCCCCCCCAAATCTTGTTTTAATTAAGTCTTCCAACATATTTCTGACTAGAAAGCATGACAATCTTCACTTATGGCTTTAATATATCTCCTTACAGTTAGAAAAAATATGAAAAAAAAAGAAAAGAATAATGCCTTAGAAGTCCGTCCACTATCAAGTGCTTTGACTAGGATATTGCTAGAGAATACATCACTCTTTGCTCATTGCTATGCCAGGATAACAAGCAATACAAGACATTCCCGAGGACGAAATCCCGAAATTCCATCTTTCTTCATGGTAATGTAAATAACAAGGCAAATTCATTATCTGTGAAGTCATCAAACATGCTAGTGGGTGACTTAGTATATGGATTGATGGGGCAACAGGATGGGGCCCTGTAGAGCATCAGACAAGAAGAGCTATACAGTGCATTAATTCCCGTGAGCACTGCCGTTTCCCCATAGGCAATTGGAAATTGGGCAATACTTTACTGATATTGTTATTGTCAGCTGTGTGTCGAAACCTGATGATCATTACCAGAAGGGCACTAGTGTTTAGCTAAGGGCAAGAACAATTACAGTAAATCTTCATTTGATGACGAATTCCCCTAATTTACATAATTATATCTGTACAAAATTACTGGAAGAATGAGCTAAAGTGCAGACAACACTGTCCTCCACTAAGAGAATATCTGACGGTAAAAAAGATGACTCAACCTCTTGCTGCATTGACCTCGTAAGATGGGGTCACAATTTTCTTTCCTAGATCTACATTCCCCCTACACCCTCTACACCAGGGGGACAATCCCTTTACGATTACTATGACATTTTATTTATTATTTATTGTGCAACTGTTCTACTTGATCCTTGGGTAAAGATATTAACAATTAAAGTGTATCTTCATTATTACTCCTTGATACGTCTCCCAGCAGAACACTAAAGGTCTCCATACGCTTTATAAATCTTACGACCAAATCTGCTGCTCGTGGTGGATTCACTCATCAGTGTAAAGTGTATTGGAGTCTCCTGACAGTCCAGTGGAGAAAGGGATCGGGTGTGATAGAAAATCACTGCCCGACACTTTTGTTCTCAGAAAAATAAGCTGCTGCCAGAGGTGCCTGGCTGTGGCTTATTCTCCCCTCCCCCTTGAGAACACAGGAACACTGGGTTGTGCCCGATGTTTCTGTGTGTGTGGGGAGGACAGGAAAGAAAACTTGTACCTCAGTCCGATTGTCAGCAATGAGCATTGGGCCCTTCATGATTGGCCTGATGCTCTTGTTCTCCAATTAGGCCGAATGGTCTACCATTATTGGCTTAGTACTGGCTGCCTGGTCACTATGTCAACAGGCTGGGCAGCCATGGCAACTTTCGACCCATGCAATGCATGGATTTGCTTAATAAAATGGCAACAAATGGGATAATCAACGGTTAAAAAATAGAGATGAGCGGGCTTGCTCGTCCAAGCTTGGTACTCGTTTGAGTATTAGGGTACTCGATGGTGCTCATTACCCGGACGAGCATCTTGCGATTCTCGAGACAATGGCATTTTCCTCTTCATGCATTTTTGGCGGCTTTTTTTCAGCCAATTGTCCTTCAGGAGAGTCTTTGGGAGCTTGTAGCATCACGCGGGAACCCTACATGTTGATAGCAGCGATTGGCTGGCCAGATCAGATGACCTGGGCATATAAGAATCAGGTACCACGGTGCTCGGGTCAGATGCAGGCTGGAAGAGATTAGGGAGAGAGCTGCTGTCTGTCAGGGAGAGTGTTAGGCAGGGAATTAGTGTGCGGTTAGGCAGGAATCCAACATGAAGAACCCAACTGTCCTTCTAAGGGCTTAAAATTTTTTTTTTAAAACATATATTTTTTTTGCTTCTCTTGGCTGCTGACTTGTAGTGCAGCTGTCAGTAGTCAATTTGTCCTGTTGCTGACATTCTCTTGGCTGGCTGGGATCTGTAGTTCAGCTATACCTATCCTCACTATGCTGCGTCCTGTGCACGAGGTGCCTTTAAAAAAAAAACCAGCCAGTTATATACATATTCTATACAACTACCCCAAAACTGCTGTCAATAGTAAATTTGTCCTGTTGCTGACATTCTCTTGGCTAGCTGACTACCCTGCTGTTGCCCATAATTTGGGGTAATCCCTGCATGCTGCCCCTGCTGTTTCCTGACCATTTACGTATTGTTTCCATCATTTTCTGAGGTTTCCAGATTTTCAGGCAACCTTCCCTGTGCAGAGCTTTGGTCCCCTGCAAAAATGCTCAAGTTTCCCATTGACTTCAATGGGGTTCGTTACTCGAAATGAGCACCCGAGCATCTGGAAATACTTGACTCGAGTATCGAGCACCCGAGCATTTTAGTACTCGCTCATCTCTATTAAAAAAGCACAGCTACTTTGTTATTACAATTCAGCTCCTTTCACTTCAATAGAACTGAGCTAGATAACCGCACCCAAACTGAGGGCAGAAGAAAGTGTCAAAGTTTTGGATAAAATTTTTACGCATAGCAATGTGGCATAGGACAAGACAATGTTGGGGGCCCATGTGATTCTACTAATGTCCCTCCATAAAATATACCATATTTATTAAATTAAGCCAAGGTTTACATCTTGTTTTCTGCCTTACACAGGGCTGACATGGGGCCAGCGTGGCGCCTAAGGCTTGTATGGGCAAGATTTAGTCATTTTGTCACTATGTTCTCTAAAGCATTTCCTGCACACAAAAAAGTATGTAAAAAGAGTGTAATCACAAAATGACTATGTTCTGCCCATTCTAGTCAACTGGGCCTGATCTTCATCCAAGATGGTGCTGGCTGGGAAACTACATTTCTCAGCATACCTCACCTTATAGTATCTCCCCATCACTGTCTCAATCTGCTTCTGTTTTAAAAGATCTTTTCTATCTGTCTGTCTGTCTGTCTATCTATCTATCTGCCTGTCTGAAAGAGAGAACGATAAAACAACTGTATATGTTTTCCCCTGTACTGCTTAGGAGGCTGCCACTGTTCTGTTATTTCCCCACCCCTTGGCCAGGTGCTCACTGATTGGTGTGATGACAGTGGTGGATGTGGTTACAGATGAGGTGTTGCAGCCTTGCCCCATGAGATGTTGCAGCTTGCAAGTTCACGCTGGTGTACTGTCACAGCCAGGCGGCTGTGACAGTTCATAATAATGGAATCATAAAGAATGGAATAAAAAAAAAATCTATTGTCAGAAAATAAAGATAAGCAAAAAAAATATATGTCACTAGCTGGTTTAAAGTAAAAAAACATTACGTTGATACATACCCTTAAAAGTAACGATGTGTATAATCTCGGCACATTTACAACAATACGATTCAATGTTTCTCTTAGTTATCAACCAAACAGGTCATAAAACTCCATTTTAACAATTGTTATGTATACATAAATATAACAAAATAAATGCACTATATAAAATGGATTGCAGCTGTAGTTTATATATGGTGGTGGTGGTGGGGGTCATGGACAGGAAAGTATATGCAAAGACACATGCAAATGCCAGTGGCAGTCAATTCCTTACTAACAATGTCATTCACAGTCTATGTCCCTGTAGTATTGCCTGCCTTATTGTTTGCCCTCATAAAAATAGTCATTGAGATAGCATTTGCAAACCAGGACAAGTGGCTCGATAAGAATGCTTTAGTGCATCCATATCCAATATTACAGCCAGTCATTAAACCTGAATTTGTAAGAGCACACTAAAGGGACATTCATGCATTCTGTACACAGTCTGTAAATACGGACAATGTGCTACGGAGCGGATTGCGGAGCTCTTGGCATCATGACTCATGATGATGCCAGGTGCTCTGAAAAGTTTAAATCCTTGCGCTATTGTTGTGACATAGCTATGCAGCTGTATCCGTACAGTAGTGTGAAGATTAAGGCTATGTTCACACTGCGTATGTTTCCGGCCGTAGTTCGTACGCCGCGATACATGTGCGGCTGAAACTACGGGCGTGGGAAAAATAGACATGCGGCCGGATGCGTACGAATCGCAAACGTACGCCCGTAGTACAGTTATGCTTCCCTAGCTTGTTTCGAAGCGATCTGAGGCAGGTCATTTACTTGGAAATCTTCGCCCAGCCCCGTAAACCACACAGAACCTTTTGGATCGAAAAATCAAGTTCAATTTGGCTGAAATAAGTACTTTGTACGGGACCGCACTGAAATCCACGGCCGTGAGTTTCAACATTTCCGTCCTCAAACAATGGTCTTGTTCATTTTTCACAGCGCCGTATACGATCCAGCCGTAAGCTCATACACAGTGTGCATTGTGCGGGCGTATATTGTGCGGGCGTATATCAAGCGAATGCATCAACCTCAAAACTACGTGCGTATATTCACGGTTCGCACTACGGCCGGAAACATACGCTGTTTGAACATAGCCTTAAACAGTTTTGGAGCTCCTGCCATCATCATGAATAATGATACCTGCAGCTCCGTTCCGTAGCACATCGTCCGTATTTAGGGACAGTGCGCGGAATGTGCGAATACTCCTTAAGGCTATTTCCGTTCTAAGTTTCTTGTGCCAGCTTTTTGGGATAAGGCATTTTAAGGCTATGTTCACACAACGTATTTATTCAATTACAATATTACAATATTAGTTAAATAAATACATTGCATTTACCTCTATGAAATCCCATCTTGAGTGTATAAACTCTGTATACACTCCGGCTGGGATTCCTAGTGGCCGCACTGAAAACTGTCATCGGTTTTGTGCGGCCGCTATTCATTGAATAGCGGCTGCACAAGACTGTCAGAGTAGCCAATGTAAAGTGCGGCATCGGCCACACTTTACATTGTCGGCTGTGGTTAATTGAAATGTGCCCACACCCCAATTGAAAAGAAATTAAGTTCCTCCGGCTGGTACTGCAGTACCGGCCAGCATGAACTTCACTGACAACAGCCGTTCTGTGTCACAGAATGGCCGGTGTCATGCATAGTGTGAACAAAGCCTAAGGCTTTTGTGGTGTCCCACCACAGGTGTTGCTATTGGTTACACCCTTCATAAAAAGCCTGTACTTTTAAGTGTAAGTGGTGATGTAGTAGTACCAGAGTTTCGCCACAAGATGTCGCTATTGCAAGTATGTATGCTTAGTTATTGCACAGCTGTAGTATGCAAACGGTTATTGTTTATTTGTGTCTCACATGGATCTGTACGCCAATGAGAGTACTTTCTTCTTTTCACCCATCATTTCTCTCTTTACTTCTCACATACGCACTGCTCACAGCACACCTTATAAGCACTGTAGAAAGGAAGTCAAATGGGTAGAGGAAGTGCAGAGTCTTTTGTCTTTGGACTCTGTAGAGGAAGGACGCCAGTCAGAACCAGAACGCTCTCTACAGATGTCCATTTGGGCCTTGGCCCCTGCCAGGTCCCAAGTCTAAGTTGTGGTCCAGACACAGGACACATGTACCTAGAGACAGTTTCTTCTCCAGTAACTCCACTCAACACTATGCAGTGTTAAACCTTCACTAGAAAGGACAAGTCAAGGATCATCCTAACCCACGCCGTGAACAAGGAGAGACACAGTGCAGGACAGTATCCATAAGCAAGTAAAGGAACTGATCTGGATAGAGCAAAGTTGCTAGAAGCCTGTGAACTCTATCTCGCAGCGCTGGTGTAAGCAGGGGACCCTCAGCATTCCACTCATCTCAGGTAACAAAGTCTGGGGCTTGTGTCACCCTCTAAGATGGGTCACTTGACACTGGTGGGCAATAGGTGGTGCTAAGATCAAAGAGTCAAAACACAGGCAGAAGTATTCTCCATTCTCAAGTATTCTTCTAGTTTTACCTCTGAAGTTCCAGCAGAGCACAGTACTACTTGGGTTGGGACTCTCTCAACATCCTCCTCTCTACTTACCTGATCCTCTCTTCTACTTCTCAGCATGGAGCTCAGTCAGCATAACTGTACCACTCTCTATACTCTCAATACAGATCTGGATCCTAAAGTATTAAGTATCTTATCAAGGAAAAGCTGTATTATCTACTGCCTACCTCAAGTATCTTCAGAGTAAACAAGATTTATGCTAAAGAGACTCTGTGATCCTTCACTAAGCACTGACACATTACACACACATTCCTTAGACCATCTCCCCTTTCTGTGGGTGGCAGTGCCAATAGTCCGGGTGGGTAACTACTCCACTCCAGACCACCGTGATAAGTACCCAAGGGACCCCTCAACAAGCCGGCAGGTCACAGACCACACAGGAACGAGGTATAGCCAGCCTATTAAAATAAAAGCAGGTGTGCCACCATACCTGTGTGCCCAACCGCCACTGGCATCACGACAGATTACCATCACTGGGCTAGGCTATATCTCGTCCAACCACCATAGAATTGCCGTCACACCTCACCATCTGGCAAGTGACCAGCCGTACCACCTCCACACCGGGGGTATACCACACCACACTATGTTTACACACCTTCTTTCTTTGGCCATTTTACAGGCATCTTTTCAGATGTTCATACCTTTGGCACCAAAATATAGTCATATGTTGCAAATCATGGTTGTAATTTGCATAATCAAGCCAAAATATTAATGAGTGTTGTATCGTTCATGCGGTCTGGTCAATTATTTTGAGTTGTAAAGACGCTGGAAGCGAGTGTGAGTGAAAGGACCTATGTTGTTCTTTTCAACATAGCTGAAGTTATCAGTGACTGATCACATCTGCATCAGCTGAAGCGGAAGTTTGAGCGCACCTGTCACTTCTGACAAGGTGTTGCAACACACGGAGATCTTTATGTGGCAGTATATAGAGACTATATACTACAAAGCAGGTCGGTGGATATAGTCCTTAACCTCTCCCTTTTTTTTTTTACACCTTTAGAACACACAATTGATGTTATTTTATTAAGTATATAAAATAAGGTTACTATTATTTGTACATTAATTTATGAAAATATTTCTCAAATATTTTACACTAATTTGAATACGACCACCGCTACCATTCTCCATCAGCTATAAAAATACACGGCCTATCTACAGCTCCAATCTAAAATTAGTTCTGTGGTGTCTTTAAAGCAATTTAACCTTCACCTCTTCTCCCAGTGCTGGCTTACAGTGATTCTAGTGTTGTAATGTTACACAGAGCTGCTGAAAGTTATTTTTTTTCCGCTCATCTAGTGCTGCTGCCTAGAGTGTTATGCCCATTGTTTATGTTCCGTGTGATCTGTGCCACCCAAGGAGCAGACAAGACATGTCTGAGGGTGCCTTTGGGGAATACACAATGAAGTCACACACAGGATATATCAGGGAGGACTTGGCACTTTACAAAGCGGACTCTTCTTCCATAGGCTCGCCAGCAGTCCTATAAAAATAAACAGGCAATCAGAATACGACACAAGAATACACAATGACATTGTAGGTTTTCATGCATAATCAAAGCTGATTTTTCAGCTCTGTCGGATGTTTATTTGTGTTCTTTAGTTATCTTTAAATAACGTTTGGTTTCTAGGAAGTATACATAAATCCAAAGGAGGAAAAACATCTTAGGGCCAAACAGTCATTCGAAAATGTTCCTGTGTTTATATTAAAGAATCGCAGACTATTTCTATATCTTTATACAGAGGAGGGGTATCTGGAGGTTTCATCGGATGGTTGTATAAAAGTAAACATGACATAGACAGTAGTCAGTCATGGGATATTTAGATTTGTGATCTGCCATCACTTTGCTGACCTGCTGGATATTGTCAGATTATAATCGTTGATGTTAAATATTTTAGAACAGAACATCAGGGAATACTGTCAGATGAAGACCCTGAGTCAACATGTAGCAGCTACTGTAGTATTTGACACTACTGCGTTGGCTGCTGGGCCAGTACAGCCATGATTTTGAATAAGTAATAATAATAATAATGATAATAATAATTATTATTATTATATTTTTAGACTTAATTATAAGATAAAACCAATTACAGTTTCCTACAAAAAGGAAACATGTCACATGTATTTACCTAGCGAATCGTCCCGTCTATAGAGCAGACCAGGAACTGCAGCCATAGATGAGGAAGCAGGGAAGAGGCCAAAGGAGGAGGTCTGGATCAGCTGGTATAGCGGCGGGGGAGCAGCGATCGCAGGTAAAAAAAACTATGTATTCCATTGGATCACAGTATTTGAAAAGAATAGTAAGGGGAATGCAGAAAGAATAAGCAATGGGGGAATAGGAGGGGGTACAATAAAATGGAAGGGGAAAGATGTGATAGACCAAAGTGGTGGATTGAGAGAGGGAAGGGGAGAAATGAGAAGAGAAAATTACCTGTAGAGGGAACTTAAAGACGTTTTAGCCACTTTGGATGGGATCAGAAATAGCAAATATAAATAACAATTCAACTATCTTCAACTATTCTCACTGAGCTTTCTATGCAATAGGTGTAATGCAATAGCCGTGAGCTTGCCATCTGTCGCCCTGAGACTCATGTCTCCACCTGGTATACACCTCCAGCTGAATTCAATGATGCCAAGTCAGTGACATGGTGCAACGGCGCAAAGTTGTTCTGCTTAAAAGGTGCTTTAATATGATACTCTTAAAGTACACAAAGTGTAAAAACGTGTCAAGGTAACATGTAGCATGCCAAACTATTACTCCAACACAACTAATACCTGGGAACCCCATGATCCCAAGAACAGGAATAAAATTGTCCCTGGAATGAACAGAGCACAGTGCGGCCAATATCCTGTTCATTCTCTAAGAACATTGCCGAGCACTCAACCCGACAATATTCAGTGGCCAAGTAGGAGCAAACCACACATGGTGCACATAATTTATTTTGGGGATAATTTTCCTTCTGTTCTCATGATCGGAGGGAGTCCCACCAGTCAGACCTTTACTTATCAGATTGATATCCCCTGTCCTGTGGATAGGGGATAACTTCTTCAGGTAGGAATACCCCTTTAAGACTATACATAATGATATAATAATATGTGTACAGGCATCTGGTAATGAATATCTAAATACCATTGGCACTATCACAGGCCTGCCCTGGGGTCTTTTATTAGGCCAGGATATAGATATGTATATATATAGTGGTACCTCGGTTTAAGAGTAACTTGAATTAAGAGCGTTTTGGTTTAAAAGCTCACAGTATTTTAAAATTGTGACTTGGTTTAAGAGCATTGCTTTGGTTTAAGAGTTTCCTGTACTGGGTGGGACGGGGAGTATGTGAGGGCCATGGTCTGCACAGCATGGTCTACAGTCCTGTACTCTCCCTCACCTTCCAAATCATAGCAGATTTACTTCAGGCTGGGGCTTGCATCAGAGGACAGGACTGTGGAGGAAATCTCTTCATAGCTGTAACCCCTCTCTCCCCTGGACAGAGAGTGCTGCTACACTGTACCCACATCTGCACTGCTTACTCCCTCATGCTTCCTGCAATCTCTGTCAGCCCTGGTGTTTCCCATCCTCTCCACTCCTGCTATAATGTGCCTGCACTCAAACCCAGCTATACAGTACACACTGCTGCTATAATGTGCTTGCAGTCACACTCAGCTATATACACTGCTGCTATAATGTGCCTGCACTCTCACTCAGCCATTCACACTGCTGTATAGAAAAGTTTCTGACACTGTCCACCTGCACAGCCCTGTGACTCTCACTTCCTGATTGGTCCAGGCTGAGCACATCCCCTTCCCTGTTGCTGTCATGTGACCACACAGATCTCTTACAGCAGCCCTGCTTCTCTATTCTAGCCTGTTGTACTACGCTACTGCATTATGAGGATCTGAAGTTCCATCCTGTATCTAACAACTAAAGCTGTATCTTTCAGGTTTATGTACTATGCTGATTGCTATACTGTACAGTAACTTATAATATGACATATTCAGCTGTTTCTAAATGTTTGTCTCATCAGTTCTACATGTAAAAAAACAATTGTCTGAATTTCAATGATTTCTTATGGGAAATTTGGTTTGGTTTAAAAGTGAATTGGATCCCGGTCCCCGAACAAATTATGCTTGTAATCCAAGGCACCACTGTATATATATATATATATATATATATATATTTAATTAGACATAATCGATTTGTAATTACTTGTAACCCTTCGTAGAATCAAAATGTTTGCACAGTAAGGCTATGTTCACACAACGTTTTTTAAATCTAAAATAACAGACCTGATTTAGCTGTCTGGCCTCTCCTCAGGGCAATGACGGCTGTTGGTACATTATTTTAGTTTGGGATTACTAATTGCCCTTCGGGTGCGGCTTAATTGAAAAGTCTATTAAATTTAATAGTAAAAACGGGGAGAAAATGGTGAAATAAGAAAAAGTGTGTGTGATCAACTAACAAAAAACGTCCGCAAAAGACGTTTGAAAATAATGAACATTATTTTGACGTCCGCGGCAATAACGTCTGTTATCCTATACATTGTGTGTATTGGACGCCCGTCTTCCTATTGACTTCAATGCATTGCCATTGCAGCCAGTTAAATCGTGGCAAAAACAGATGTTCTTTTAAATTGCATAAGCGCCCGTCTTTTCTCTATTTTTGACGTTGTGTGAACATAGCCTAACACTAAATTTTATGTAGATTTTAACATTGGAAAATTGTCAACTGTGGTTTAAATAAGAGTTTAAATGTTACTACTTTTCTTTAATATTGCGATTGAAGGAATGTTAATGATCACTTTATTACGAGATTTCTTATCACAGTTAGGTCTATGACTTCCCTTTCTTCCCTTTCTTAAAGGGGTAGTTCACCCCAAATTTTTTTCTTTCAAATCAACTGCTGCCATGAAGTGCCAGAGATTTGTAATTTACTTCTATTAAAAAATCTCAAGCCTTCCAGTACTTATCAGCTGCTGTATGCCCAACAGGAAGTTGTATTATTTCCAGTCTGGAGAGCAGGAGAGATTTTCTATGGGGATTTGCTCCTGCTTTGGACAGTTCCTGACAGAGGAGGCAACAGAGAGCACTGAGTCAGACAGGAAAGAAAACACCACTTCCTGCTGGACACACAGCAGCTGATAAGTACTGGAAGACTTAAGATTTTTTAATAGAAGTGAATTACAAATCTCTGGCACTTTATGGCACCAGTTGATTTGAAAGAAAAAGTTTTTTGGTGGACTTTGTAGGGTCTTTCCAGCAGATTGTCTTTCCTCTTCTGTGACACGTTGTTTACTCGATTCGCAGTTCTCTCCTCTGACTTCACTGATTTAACATGATTCACAATGCTCTCATGTTTTACATTGCAAACTTCCCAGTTAGTCACAGGAGTAGAGATGAAATATTTATCTTTACCAATAACTCAGCAACTAGTGACCTAATAATAATGTCAAGCTCAAATTACCCTAATTGACAAAAAAAATAAAAGAATAATCCACCCTGGTAAAAATGTTGGAATGCTGCAAAACTCAGTATCCAGTTATATCTCAGGTAGATATATGAATATATAGATATGTAGATATGAGTAATTAGATTACAGGTGTGGCCTGATTTTGAGGGCATAAGTGCCTCCCCACTTTCCTATAATAAGGCTTAGACTAGGTTCACACTGTGTAAAAATGACATCCATCTTTCATAACAACAGGTGTCTTTGCACAAATACACAGCAAGGGTTTACCAAGATTGTAACTCTTGCTTGTCCTGACTTATTTACCCAGTCAAGCATTTATGGAACCAACTGAAACACCAGCTACTGCAACCTACAAGTGTGCAGGATCTACAGGTCCTACTACAACACCAGTGAGCAAATGAGCTGAAGGAAGCCACATGGAAGTGGTCCGTCTCCATGCCCATCTTATACCTAAACTAGAGGTGCCCAGTATGGTACGAGAGTCTTCTTTCAGTTGTACCGTTTTCCACAATAAACTTACTCTTTTGCTCCAGGATTGTAATTTTTTTTACATATAACATCATTACATTCAGACATATAAAGTTTCATTTTATTCTAACAACTCCTTCCAATTCCTTTTTGGTGCATTATATTGTTTGCCAATAAGTGTACTAAATTCACAAAAATCATTGGTTCGTCTGTGTATTCTCCTCGGGCTCTATTTACTTAAAGCGAATCTGTACTTGCCCCCCCCCCCCCAAACCACAGGTACTGTTGGTTAGCCGACATCAAGTCCTTTCCCTTTGTGGGGTTGAAATTGTTCCTGTTGGGTTGAGATAAAGACACTGCTCCTCCGGATTATAAAAGTGTCTTTTGCCCGGAAAACACACGGACCAATTTGAACCCTGCAGTGGGGAAGGACTTGATGTAACCAACGATACGAGTGGTTTAGAGAGGGCTTTGAGTGGGTACAGATTCACCTCAATATTTTTAAGAAGCATCAATGTTTTTTAGGGTAGAATCATCTCTGGACAGAACTTCTCCATATAGCTACTATATTAGCTGAACTGGAAAAGATCCCATAGAATTAAACTTCTAAAATATTTTGCACCCCCTCCACCCAACACTTAACCTTCATATACAAACAACCAACTGGGTGTTTGCCTGTTTACAGCTGCCATTTGTCAACCAACCAGCATACTGCATATGCACCTGATTTCACAATTTTTTTTTGTCCACAACATATATCGACATACTAGTACAACAGTATACTGCATATACTGGCATAGTGGCAGTGTATCCATTTGTGGTTAATGTCCTGAACTACATTCAGTTCATTTTTGTCCACTTACTATAGCATAAATTAATTCAAATAGATCTCATTAAACTATACAAACAGCACCTGACACCTTTATAGAGAAAACTTTTTTCTTTACACTTTCTGTTAGCAGTTTCATAAGAATCCATCATGGTTATGCAGGTGTTGTTTTTACATAAGATTTTAATTTTTAGGATGCCTTCACACGTACCAGATCCGCAGCGGATTTCACACTGTGAGTTTGCAACAAAATCCGCTGCGGATCTATGTAGGGTGAAGGTCTATGGGGGTTACATATCCGCAGCATAATATTCATTCCACTGCGGATATGTAAGCTGGCCCCTTAAACCCCCCCACTGCCCGCAGCCCCCGGCCCACAGCATACATTACCTGCTTGGCATTGCAGCTGTGTGAGGCTCCCGGCTCCCATCGGTCCCCATCAGCCAATCAGTGCTGCCGTTCACTGATTGGCTGATGGGGAGCGAGGGGAGCTGGGAGCCTCACACACAGCCAGGGCGCCGAGCAGGTAATGTATGCTGCGGGCCGGGGGCTGCGGGCGACGGGCGGTGGAGGGTTAAAGGATCCGGGTCACATACTGGCAGAGGAATGAAAATTCCACTGCAGGTATGTTAACCCATTCATTTCACACTACCAAGATGCGCAGCGGATTTCGCTGCAAACTCGCAGCGTGAAATCAGCTGCGGATCTGGTACGTGTGAAGCTACCCTTAAAGTGTCCCTGTCATTATAACTTTCAAAATCTAAATCAACAGCAGATGGGATATAAAACAAGTTTGCAATTTACATTCAATATTTATGTTTTAGTTATCATGGAAAACACAGCACCTCCTGTTTTCTGACTGTTTTTTTTTTTTTTTTTAACCAGGAAACAGTCAGAAAACAGGAAGTCCTGTGTTTGCCAGATCATCTGAGCGCTCACAGAGAGAAGGCAGCCATGTGGTTGATGGACACATTGAGCCGTAACTCTCTGTACTAGCCAGAATTCCTGTGTTTAGTCTGTTTTTTTCAACTAGCAGAAGTCAGAAAATCTGCCTTCAGGAGACTGGACCTGGATTTCTGGTAAGTTCAGCTTTGTTTTATAGCATGATAACAACAACAAAAATAATGAATGTATAATGCAAACTTGCTTTATATCACATCTACTGTTGATTTAGATTTTGAAAGTTATAACGACAGTGACACCTTAAATAAATTCCCATTAAGACACATTAGATAATATGCAATGATTTCGGTGCGGTAGAGGTCACCTTTATAGTGGGTCCAATGAGCTTTAATATTTTACTAATTTTCAAACAACATTCTTTGCTGGAACATTTACACCCGGATCCTATTTGTCTGTACTGTGCTCATTGCTCCTGTGTGTACTCAGTCTCATGAGACTCATTCATCACCTTCCGCTAGGAAAAAAGATTATTCTCTGCAATATGCTGGAATATGCCAGATATATCTGCAGAAGTAGTTAATCATTGGCTTAGATTGCATTTCCTGGTGTTGAATCAGTTAACATTCCCAAAACTTCAAATAATCATCTCTTTTCTGTGATTTATGTTATGATCAATTTTGAAGAGCACTTAGACGTATTTCTGCATCCCTTCCAACAGCTACAAGTATTTGTGACCACATAGAGAGCTGTACCACAGAAGGGTTTATGGTAATCAGCTTTAATGATGAATCCAGGACGGGGTATAAAATCATCTGCAATTGGGTTTCAAAGGATTGATAAGTAGAGATAAACAAATTTACTGTGATTTGTTTTGGGTCCAATTCAGCAAATCTGTCAGACTCAGAACTGCAGAAGTACGGATTCAGTTTTAATTCAAAGTGCGGATTCACTGTAATTCAAAGAGGTGAATTTTCAATTGTCATTTCTGGATTTCAGTCAAAAACTACATATCGTTCGCATTGAACAAGACGTTGTTCGGTCGTACGCAGTAGATACGAACGCAATAGCGAAGAAATAGCGAAGAAAAAAACGATTGCAAACACGATCATAAGTAACGATTATCGCTCCATGGAAATGAGTGAACGTTTTCAGGTCTTTCGCAATAGCGGTCGTTTGAGATCATTAATCATTAACGGTTATGCAAACGATAATCGTTAGGTGGAATAGGGCCCTTAATCTATATGGCACTGCAAAACTGTGATTGCATATTCTGGAAAGTACATGCAAAGATTGTCGACCCCCTGGATATTTGAAGTCTACAGGCAGTCAGCAAGAGGTTAATGCACACTTACTTGCACACATGCACATAAAAGCTTCAAAAACATTAATATCAAAGGTTCCCATCCCTAGAGTGCAGAAATTATAAGGACTGTAGGAGTACAGTACATAATGTTCTTCACTTAATTATGTAAACGAACGCCTTTAATCTCTTGTGTTTGTTTGTATATAGAGAGTTCTACTAACATAGAGGCTTCTATTAACCATTGAAGACCTTTTATGCTTTTTAACCAGCAAGGTCCAATAGTGTATACGCCCAATGCAAACTTCCACAAAGCGTGAAATCAAGAAGTAATCACAAGCTGTAGAAGAGCTTCCTGGGATGTAAATGTAGAAATAGGCCGGGCTCTTAACTCTAGTCAGATTTCACACCCTTTATAGTGCGATCGAATATGGACGGCAGCAGTTTAGGGCTGAGCACACTGAAGACACTGAACATCTGTGCTGGGCTGGGCTCTCATGTGTCATGGTTTTCCCTGGATAGTCTTAAAAATTGCCACTGAAACATATTTCCTGCAGAATTCCTATTGTTTTGTAGCCCAGTCTCTTGATGTGCTTGGATTATGAGGATTAGTCGGAAACAATTGCTTTATTTGTGATACTGCATATTCCACCTTAAAAGATAAATTTATAGGCCGGGAAAAGAGTCAGGACAGTGGGGGGACCTGTGTGTGTGGTGGGCTAGTGGTGCGGACTGCATGCTGGGTTTCATAGATAACACTTACGCCCTAAACAGCAAAATTCTCTTGTGTTTTCCTATACATCTGAAAGATACATCATATACATACAAGCCATGATGTGAGCGTAACCATGAATGTTATGAGCACAGGATGTCAACATATGAAGGCTAATACACAAAAACACAGAGGAATGCAACAACTCACCGCAATGGCAAGATATGGACCCAATACAGATATGAAAATCACTAGAAGCAAACCCCCAACTGCTATAAAAAATCTCCATAATGAGGCTCTTGGTTACCATTTGCAAATAGTGTAAACCATCCCACCAACAAATCAATTATTAGAATCAACGGAGCCGCATCACGGAGGGGAGGGTTTTCATCACACAGGGGGGCGGGCGATCACGCCTCCAGTGCTTCAGGCTGGGCCAGTGCCCGGGATTAGACTGCTTCCGCGTGCAGGAACTGGGACGCGGTTTAAAAAAATGATTGCAGCATTAGCATCCCCAAGCTGGCGGCAGTCTATTGATGTAAAAATCTTAAATGTAAATGTACCTTTTGGTACATTCGCTTTGAAGCCATACATGGTATATGTTAGAATATGCCATCACTGCTATGAATTTTTGCCAGTAAGTAGAAAAGTTCCCTGCCACTTTGACTCCTCTTAGCTGTGCTGTGATTCCGTGAGGCCATGTGGTCAGCTGTTGACTGTAACGGGCCAACCATGCAAACTCCGCCTGGCCTCAGTTCCTCTAAAAGAACCGCAGTCATTGTATCTTCAGCACATTACTATTCGCTCTGAATGTTTGCTTTATTTTCTCTCGACTTTGTTAACATTCGTCTAGATTTTACAGTTGAGAATAAACAAAGAAAGATTGTTCTGGACTCTGTTATTTTTTTTATTTTTTGTCTTTTCAAGGAAGCAAAGAACAAAAACATCTAATAATGGTGAAAGCCAGAAGTATTTTATTCTTGATTCACCAGTGGTAATGAGTCAGATCTGAACTGGCGAGGAAAAGAACAGCTTTGCCCAAAATTTGAGCAAAAAATGAGTCATCTCACTCCAAGCAACAATATATCTTCCAATATAACTGGCAAAACATTACAATTTATAAAAAAAATAAATCTTATATTTATTTCCTGAATAGTTATATGGACTTCATAATTTCCTCTGTTTTACTGCACAACGCATCTAATATATTCATTTAATGATGCTTTGGGAAAAAGTGCAATGCTAAATATTGCCCTGATAGTTTTTTTTTCTGCAAAATCTTGGCATTTAGCAACTGAAGGCTTTTGCCTTTGTGAGTATATTTGCAAATGCCGACATAGGCCTGGTGGGGCACTATTGTGCAGTGCCAAAGGCTTTGGATTCTGTTGAAAGACTGAAAGGTTCAGTGATGTGGAAATGTCTTACATGGTTCTTAATTTACCACTTGCTGCACACAAGTCTAATCCAATGACTACGTGTAAGCACACTATGTTAAGATGATTCATTGTAATCTCAACATCATTTTTGTTTTCTTAATACATCAAGTCAAGAGTTGGGGAGAGGACGTTATACTGTGCCTATGGCCGTTACAACAGCCTGACAAATTACTGATTGCTATTTCCTGTTGTTGATATTTATTTCACTTGTATAGGGAACAATTTAAGTGTAAAGGGGTATTCTGCTCAAACCTAACTTTTAATATCACCTGTTGTAGAGTGTTCACTACGGCACTATTCACATAGGTTAGCCATATCCTCGTATTGATGGTGATCAATAGATATAGATATAGTCACATAAGTCCCTTGAGAAAAATGAAGTACTACGGCACTCACCAAATATAAAGCATGAAGTGATTTATTCCAAAATTGTGGTCATAGATGCAAACAAACAGGCTACGATCACTTCACGCTTCCTTATGCATTGTATTTGGTGAGTGCTGTAGTACTTCATTTTTCACAAAACCTTTCATATGTTGCTTCCCATGGTAAGAATAACAATCCATTCCATACATTATCTATTCAGTCTCCTTCCCCCAGTTCTGAGCTGCTGCTTTCTGCTGAACACACAGAAAACTGTGTGTGAGCCGTTCACTCCATCTCCCCCTCCTCCCGCCTTTCTTCCAAAACGGCTGATAAACAAATCTCTGACGAGCTGTATCTGCAACTTTGCACCTTCTTTGTATGCTAGGAGGGTTATTCTGAGGTCAAGTTGCTGAAGAACACTAGAGATGATCGAACAGGGCTGAGGTTCGTAGGCTGTATCCCTTTTTTCCAGGCAGTACTCGGGCTGTTGCCACCTTCCCCACGGAACGGGAAGGCAGCGGGAATCAAATGCAGATGGTTCGGGTTCGTACAAACCTAAACCTCGTCCCTTTTCGATAATCTCTAATGAGCACCACCTTTTTGTATGGTTGCAGTCTATCAACCTGGTGCAGGTCTTCAAATTGGCTTGGACACTAAGGGGTTAAGTCATATACAAATGCGTGGTCAACTCAACTTGACATCTTCCCAAAAAATCATTTGCGATATAGTGAATTAGGGAGGATGCACAGAGTGTTTTTTGGGTAAGGCTGAATAATAGATAGGATGCAAGGAAGATATGTGATCTAGTGCTTGTCAAAAATCTAGTAAAATACTCCTGACAATCTCAACTACTTGGTGGCACTCACCCATGTGCCCGCTGGAGAGTGTAAAATGATTTATTATACTATTATTAGGTTTATGTATCACACTATACATACCATTTGGGGTACCATCTACCTGCTGTTTAATGCATTTTTATGTTATCTCTTGGTGTTTTCTGATAACATTCTACGTAAAGTCACCCGATCACTTTCTATGCTCATTGATTGGCGGGCATACTGTATGTTATGAACATTTTCATCATTTAGTTTTTGAGCCATGGTTAGCAGTACCGTAGGCTTGAAACACATAGAAGTTTAACTACCAGCGACAGTTTTTGGATTGAATTAAATAATGACTACTCTAATTCTTCTTGGATGCTTGATCCTCCTTGGACCTATTTAAGTCAAATGGACTCTGATGGAGCCTGAATTGAAAATTATAACGCAGTAGCAATCTACACCTACAGATCAAGCAGTTACAGATAGAGATGTATGCAAACTTTAGGTCATGGGTCTCCAAATTGCGGCCCTCCGGTTGTTGAAATACTACATTTCCCATCATGCCTGGACAACCAAATCCAAAGCTTTAGCTGTCCAGGCACGATGGGAACTGTGGTTTTGCAACAGCTGGGGGGCCGCAGTTTGGAGACCAATGCTTTAGGTTCTAAACAACTTTTTTGGTGTAAAAATGTTGTGTAAAATACAATAAATACAAGGATTTATGTCACGGAGAAGAGTTCACCAAACCTCATTCCAGAATTCAGCCACCCCATCAGGACTAGTCCACAAAAATCCAGGTATGGTTGTCATCACATTCCCTATGCAATATATAGTATGCCCATAGTATGCCCATAGTCATTATTTATTGCAGCATTCTATTCTAATATAGAGGGATAACAAATCTCTAACCTGGTCTTTATGTGTGTTTTTATACAATGAATTTCATTTATTTAAAAAAAGTTTTGTCTAATTTTCAATTGATCATTTGAATAATAATTATATTTATTAAGCTTTTATTTCCTTACTTTCTGCAATCCAATAAAGGCGTTTTGATTTACTATAATTACTTTTTAATTCCAAGATACTGTATGCCAGTATATTCTGCCAGTGCATAGAAATATGCATAGGGACCTGTTGGGATTTTACCAAGAGACAACCTAAGACGACCTTTATCTGGTCACTTCCACAGTGATGGCCAGTCTAGGCTATCATGTCATAGGAGGAGATCAAGGGGTTTATTGATTGAAGCACTGAGAGGATTACCTGTCAGGTTTAGGGTATTACAGTTGTCTGCCTATCATTGATTCATAAGCATAGTGACTGGATATTTGAAGGACTTGGCAGAAAGTTAACAGTTGCATAATATTTTGCAACTACCAATACATGAACTACTATGATTATTTATCTGACTAAATACTTTCCTAGCTATCACTATTTATTACATTGTTGAATACAATTCCATACCTAGAGGCCATCTGATAACAAGGGTGATGATTCCTAGGCTAAAGAAGTTTAATGATAGTTGTAAAAAGGAATTTCTAGAATCATTGCCCGGTATCTACATGTTCATGTTTTCTTACAATTCCTTTTGCACGCTTCTATTTTGTGTTAAAACTTAAAGCGACTCTGTACCCACAATCTGCCTCCCCCCTCCAAACCTCTTGTACCTTTAGATAGCTGCTTTTAATCCGTGATGCAGTTATTGTCCTAAAAAACAACTTTTAAACTTGCAGCCCCGTGCCAAACTAGCATAGCTTAGAGTGTCTGTGCATTAGGCTGGCACAACCTCTCCATCCCTCCTCCCTGCCCTCTTCATCATTAGAAATGGCCCAGGCAGGTATTCATCAGCTGTGTGAGCACGGCACATGGGCTTGTTAAGGCACCTGTGCTGTGTTCACTGCAGAGGAATAGAAAAAATCCTGCATTTCTAATGATGAAGAGGGTGGGGAGGAGGGACGGAGGGGTGGGGCAAGGTTAGGGCTCAGATACCCTAGGCCACGGCAGTTTGACACAGGGCTGCAAAGTTTAAAAGTTGCTTTTTAGGACAATAACTGCATCACATGCCAAACGGACCCCAGGACAGATCATGGATTAAAAGCAGCTATCCGAAGGTACAAGCGGTTTGGGGGGACAGATTGTGGGTATAGAGTCACTTTAAAGGGGTATTCCAGGCAAAAGTAGGAGATCACAGTTTGTCTAACCTCTGTACTTCCCGCTGATCTCTGTTACGGGCCCCCAGCTTTTGTATTATGAATAGAGCCGCCAGTACAGCATGTGACCTGCGGCTCTATTCATTCCTATGGAGTGATGGAAAGAGCCGAGTGCGCTGAAGACAATGTACTCGGCTCTTCCCATCGGCTCTATAGAAATGACCTGCAGCTCTATTCATAATACAGAAGCCGCGGGCTCAATTCGGAGATCAGCGAGGGTAGAGAGGTCAGACTCCCTTTGATCTCCTACTTTTCCCCTATTCACAGGAAAAGTTAAATTTTCCTGGAATACCTTTTTAATAAAATCACAAGTAAAAAAAGAAAGGTTTGACACCAACATTTTTGAACCTAATCCTGAGGTTCTGGAGATGACACCGAAGAGGACACCGGAGATGCAGAAGAGGATAGCAGGGGAGTGCAGAAAGGGGAGGATATCATTTTTTTAAATTACTTTTTAAAACAAATTGTGCAAAAAATTGCTTTATCAAATGAAAGATTCAACTTGATGGCTGCACATGATGTTAATAGGCTGTAAGGCTCTTTTCACACCATTTTTGGAGAAGGCAACAAGGTGTCAGTCTTTCTAAATAGACATAGAAATATTTTCCAAATGGACACAGTTTGATGTCATCCAGCGCTATCTGTTGCCCTATACAGATACAGATGACATATTCAGATTTTTTTTTTTTTTTTTTGCTGTATGGAATAGCACAGAGGCTTGTGTTATCCCATCCGGCTATAAAAATGGAATGCAAGAGAAACTGCAACAAGGGAAGCAATTTTGAAATATGTATTTTACTAGAAGCCTATGTATCTATGAAATGCTTATGCACATGTCACAAAGGTCTCTACTCTCTTGAGACAAATACATCCAGTGAAAACAGGAAAAATTATGTGAAAAAAAAAATCTAAACTTGTGACACTGGATAATAGATTTTCCGAATTGTGATAAATTGAGGGAAAATGTTTCTTGCAGTTACTAAATGAATGACATATATTCTGCTTCCTCCAAGAAGCCTTCTCAGTCTTAGGGTATGTTCACGCTGAGTAAAACAGGCGGAATTCCGCAACGGAATCCCGCCTGTCTCAGTGTGCCATAGCCCGTCTATGGGAGAGCGCATGCTCCTCTGCAGCTGCCGCTCTCCGCTCAAAGAAGTGACATGTCAGATCTTCAAGTGGAGATCGGCGACAGCGGAGGAGCGCACACCCTCTCATTCACTCACATTGGGACACTGAGCACGGCGGGATGCTGCCGTATTTGCTTAGTGTGAGCATACCCTTAAAGAAGTAACTGTCATTTAAAAAAAATAACTTTTGATATGTCAGATAGATTTGTCAAAAGCTTTTATCGGTTAGGGTCTCAGTGTTCAGACCCTGACAAATCAGTAGAACGAGCGGGGAGACAACTGCGCTGCCATGAGCTCCTCTTCCGTCTCTGTGTCTAAGACTTAGACAGCCCCATAGACTTGCATTGGAAGTCCCAAAAAACAGAGAGGTGCAACAACACACTGCAAATGCTAACACATGGTTTTAATATACATATTTAGAAATGCAAAACTGCTATAAAAAGATTGGAAAAAACTCAGGGTTTTAGCATGCCATTTGATCAAATATTGTGTACCAGTCTGCCACAGAAGGTGACCTCGGAGGGATGGACCCTACACTGTACACTAGCCTCACTTTTCAGTTTTTTTTTAATAGCAGTTTTCTCTAAATGTCATCTCTCTTGAGAATGATGTACAGGTACAATCCTGTGCTCTAGAAAGTTGAAGCTTTAAACCCTGGGATTGTCACTAGAGATGAATGAGGTTCGCACAAGTTTCGGCAAGTCCGTTCATCTCGTGCCGTAGTTACTATAGAGGCAGGGTAGGCAGCTGCTATGGGGAATGCACAGGGAAGATAAAAGCCTCCTTCTGCTTGTGTCCTTCTGCTTAATCCCTTATGTATTGCTGTGTGGCCCAAAGTTCACTTACATGCTGCAACACATAAAAATGTTAAAAACAGAGGACAAGGAGATCTCTGCTTCACTGCTCTGATAACCCCTGACCTCTTTTAGGCTGCAAGCTTCCAGTTCAGGGGGCATCATTGCAGGAGCAGTGAAGCAGAGATCTCCTTGTCTTCTGTTTTTAACCCTTTTTTGTGTTGCAGCATATAAGTGAACTTTGGGTCACTTAAGACACAGCAGTACAAAAGGGATTAAGCAGAAGGTAGTCTTCTCCTGTACCTATGGCTCCTAATGGGCCCTTATAGTTAAATACAGTGGACTGACAGAGCAAGCAATTATTGGGTCTCTGCTCTGCTAGTCACTCTTGGCCATTAGAGATTGTATTTTTGGCAACATCACAGATATATATATATGCAGTGCTTTGTTTTGTGCGCAGAGGAGGGGGGCCCGTACAGTTTTTTTTACTATGGGGCCCCATGAATCCTAGCTACGCCCCTGTCTCTAATTGTCACCTATCAGACATTTATACTTTTCATACTATTTATAATTCTCCTCTATTGTCTATACTGTCTATACTGTATGTAATGAGTAATGAATAAATTTATATACATACATAGTATATTCTAAGACCATTTGGGCTACAATTTTTTACTTGGCTAAATTACATTGTCAGCAGGTATATACATGTCCACTGGCATAGTATAAATATATAGAAAGCCCCAGATGATTCATATGTGCAGTGCTCAGTAAATCTTTATGTTCTGCTTGCCACAAAAGCTATATTTATGTACTACGTATGAATAGCAAATATTATCTAATTTGCCATCTGCAAAGGTAAATACAAGTTCAAAACTATTCCTGCCGCTGCAGCGTAAGATTTAGGTCTGTTGATCTGGGTTGTAAAACTAAAGTGAATTTACAGTCAACTTCATGAATTGGATCTTGGAGACTTGCTCACACTTCCTTAGCACACCATTAAGCTTGTCACTGACTCCCGTCTTTCTCCCACTAGCATGGCACATACTTGTTTATCATATGGGTTTTCTGAGTTGCTTTTTCTATGGACATTTATATGGTATATACAGCCTGTTTGTAACCTCAGTGATATGTCCCATAATTTCTCTATTTATGTGTTATTGCATTCACATCTGCCACTTGCCTGCATGTCTCCTCTCAGGAACATGAGCGAGAGGATCATCAGTAGATGCTCAGAGAATATAACATTACTCATAATCCCTCAGATCTTTCCAGTCTATTTTGTATTGTTGCCTAGTATGGCTTAAAAGGAGTACTCCAGTGAAAATCTTTTTCTTTCAAATCATCTGGTTTCAGAAAGTTATATAGATTTGTATTTTACTTCTATAAAAAAAAAAAAATTAAGTTTTCCAGTACTTGTCAGCTGCTGTATGTCCTGCAGGAAATGGTTTATTTTCAGTCAGACACAGTGCTCTCTGCTGACATCTCTGTCCAAGACAGGAACTGTCCTGAGCAGGAGAGAATTTTTATGGGGATTTGCTACTGCTCTGTTAGTAGGGAGCACTGTGTCATACTGAAAAGAAAACACCAATTCCTGCAGGACATACAGCAGCTGATAAGTATGGGAAGACTTGAGATTTTTAAATAGAAGTAAATTACAAATCTATCTAACTTTCTGAAATCAATCAATTTAAAAATTTGCTGGACGTCTCAAGTCCGCTCAGCCAGTCAGTGACGGAGGCGGGATCCGTTTCAAGTCCGCTCAGATCCCGTCTCTGTCACTGACTGGCTGAGCGGACCTGAGACGTATTGTCTATGTTTCGCCACTAGATGTCGCTGTTATAGATGTATGTATTCGGATGCTGCACAGCTGAAGTTTGTAAGGGGTTATTGTTTGTTTGTATGTCACATTGATCTGCGAACCTATGGGAATCTTGTCTTCTTCTTGCCTATCATCTTTTTCCTTACTTCTTTTATTGCACTCTTCCCCCACTCACAGCGCACTTTAGATACGCTGAGGAAGGAAGTCACATGGGTAGAGGAAGTCCGTAGGTCTTTTGAGCTGGACTTTGTAGAGGAAGGATGCAAGCTAGACATCTCTCTACAGTGGTCCTCTCTGGGCCCACGCAGCTAACCAAGACGCAGCTAACCATTTCTCCTCAGTAAACGCTACAAAACACTGTGCAGTGTTAAACCCCATTCAAGAAAGGACAAGTCGGAGACAACCTCAATGCATGCCGTGGACTAGGAGAGTCACAGAGCAGGAATTGAAGTGAAGACTAGTGAAGTGAAGTGAAGACTAAAAGGTCAATACAGGGGCACAAGTATTCTCTTCTTCTTCTAAGTATTCTTCTACCTCATCCTCCAACATCCCAGCAGAGCACAGTACTACTTGGGTTGGGACTCTCACGACATCCTCCTCTCTGCTACTCTGGTTCTTTGTATCTCTCAACACACTACTCAGTCAGCACGACTGTACTTCTCACTCTATTCCTTTCGCAGCTCTGGTTATTGTACTGTCAAGTGTCTTATCAAGTGCTTTATCAAGGGGAACTTATCTTGTTAAAGTAAAGCTGTATAACTTCCTGCACACAAGTACCCTTCAAGTAAAAACAAGATTATTTATGCTAAAGAGACTTTGTGATTCTTCACCGCACACTGACACAGTGTACACCACATCCTTGGGACATTTCCCCTTTCTGTGGGTGGCAGTTCCGATAGTCCGGGAGGGTCACTACACCACTCTGGCCATCCGTGATCACACCACCCCAAGGGACCACGTAGCAACCTGTTAGGACACTAACCACAGGGGAAAAAGGTACAACGGGCCTTCTAAAAAAAAAGCAGGCGTGCCATCACATCTGTGCGCCCAAGCGGCACTGGCGTCACGACATAACATCTTAAGGCTTAGCTGTATCTCGGCAACCACCACCTGAGCGGCGTTACACACTACCACCTAGCAAGTGACCGGCCCATCCTCCGACACAACACCAGCGGGGTTACCACACATATACTATGGGGGAGATTTATTAAAGTGTAAAGTAGAATTGTCTTAGTTGCCCTTAGCAACCAATCAGATTCCACCTTTCATTTTTCAAAGAATCTGTGAGGAATGAAAAGTGGAATCTGATTGTTGCAAATTGAAACAACGGCCGTGATTTATACAACACATACGTTGTGTGAACATGGCTTTAACCTCTCAAATTTTGCCAACTTTTACTTTTTTAATTCTTCTCTTCTTTCACTCTTTTGGAAAAAGCTGGTTGAGTTTTGCAAGAGAGAGGTATCACTTCCCACGGATATGGATTTACCATAACTTTCACCAAAAATGAGCGTACGGTAAGCAACAAATTCCCGCCTGCTTATAGCTGTAACAGATAAGCGTTCCAACAACCAAAAGGTGCATTCAATTTATTAAAGAATGTATATGCATCTTAATAGATTTGCCACATTTTACCCCAGTGGACTTTGGCACAAGACCATAGCATGGAGATGCCAGTTTCCCCGTATATTTCTGCATTTCACTTTTCTATCTATATGCAAAGCCTGTCAGATCTTTCCTAAAGTAAGATTACAATAATACGATAGGTTTCTGCCGATACATTTAGAATTAGTATATATAACTAAACACAAACACCGGCCATGAATTACACAGTAAGTTGCCAGAATGTTAATGTTTGTTAGCTCTGGATGTTCTTACTCCTAAACCTTAGGGTGTACCCTTGAACAATCATTTATTTAAAACTTTTATAGGAGTTCTGGATATATCTGGAACGCTGCCACATATTATGTAAAACTGATTTTGTTGGCAACGTATGAAAATACATTCTACCACCATATTCCTTTTAGCCTTGCCTTAAATCCTCGTAATATGTGATTAGAAGAGAACTGGAAAAAGAACCGAGCAGTTTTACCTACATCAAATACACAATTACATTCCACAGATACCTGCAGCTAAATCTTAAGTCCTTTCAATTATTTTACATCTGACTAAAAGACCAAAATAGCCCTGTAAATCTGCACATTTTACTCACAGTTCAACTTATTTTAGTCCTTTCCAAGTTTTTTATTTCTTCTGTAGATTGGAGGTCATGTAAAGGTTTTGGGTATAGGGGCTTTCATCAATCTAGTGGTTTTCTCAATAGAAAAGGATAAAAATTCCATAAGTCCTTTGGTTTAACTTATTTGGGAGAATTACTTCAATGCTTCCTATGAATTAGCCCTGCTATCATCCTGTTGGTATAGGATGCCAGTAACACTATGTGATGTATTCTCTAATTGCTCTGATGTATGTTAGGATGAAGATGACACCTCTGTCATATTTAAAGGGGTTTTCCAGCGCTACAAAAACATGGCCACTTTCTTACAGAGACAGCACCACTCTTTCCAGATCAGGCATGGTTTGTAATTAAGCTCCATTCATTTCTATGGAAACCGAGCTGCAAACTCCACTCAAGCTGGAGACAAGAGCGGTGCTGTCTTTGGAATAAAGTGGCCATGTTTTTGGATAACCCTTTTAATAGATGCTTGAATGATTGACATGTCTCTAGAAGACCATCAATGACTAAAATGTGTTGTGCCATCATATATGGTCCTTCTTGCTTATTATCCATAGATTCAATTCTTGTTCTTCTTCATTGCTTAAAGGGGTACTGTTGTTATTTTTATTTTCCTATTCAGATCAACTGGTGTCAGAAATTTATAATTTATAATTTTTATTTAAAAATCTCCAGTCTTCCCATACTTATCAGCTGCGATATACTATTCTTTCCAGTCTGACACAGTGCTCTCTACTGCCACCTCTGTCTGTGACAGGAACTGTCCAAACCAGAGAGGTTTCCTATGAGGATTTGCTGCTGCTCTGGACAGTTCCTGTCATGGACAGAGGTGGCAGCAGAGAGCACTGTGTCAGACTGGAAATAATACACCACTTCCTGCAGGGCATACAGCAACTGATAAATACTCAAATAAAATAAAATACTTTGAATAAAATGAAATAACAAATCTATATTACTATGTGACACTGGTTGATTTGAAATAAAAACAAAATCACCCCGTAAATAGAACACAAGGTTTCATATTCTAGCAGCGAGAACACACTCATACTTAGTGCCCTGAGCATACATAAAAATGTGGGAGAACAGAAGAGAAAACTGTCAGATAAAAGTGTGATTGACTCACAGCTATCATATGCAGTATTTTCCCAACCCAGTCACCAAGCATCCTCATGGTCATAGGCAGGGGCGTAACTAGAAATGGCTGGGCCCCATAGCAAAGTTTTGATTGGTGCCCCCCGCCTTCCCGACTGACCACTATGCTGTCAAGTCTAGTCATAACTTCAAGCGCTTGTCAGGAGTGCTTGCAGTTAAAGAGACATTTGCAGAACCCGGGAGGCCTGCTCGGCCACCTGCTGCTGCAAATAATGACAGCTCAGGGGGCCCAGTGTATTGCAGGAACGGGCAATGGGGCTCCTTGATGCAGTGGGCCCCATAGCAGCCACTATGGCTGCTACAGTGGTAGTTACGCCCCTGGTCATAGGTCATACTTTCAGAATTTCCTTTTACAGGTGTCTGTGCTGATTTTAACAGCATTTAGTGACATGCTTTACAGCAAACCCTATGGTAATAGGCACAATAAACGCCCCCAGGCTCTGTATTCATTGTATGGAGCAGGTTATAGGATCATTTTGAAACATACGCAGTAAAAAATATTTCCAAATTTTCAGAAAAATATGTTGAACAGAAAAACTTGTTTGTGAAAATGTTGTTTTCTTTCAAATCAATTGGTCCCAGCAAGTGCCAAAGATTTTTAATTTTCATCTATTAAAAAATCCCAAGTCTTCTAGTACTTATCAGCTGCTGTATGTCTGGCAGTAAGTCGTGTATTCTTTCCAGTCTGACACAGGGCTCTCCGCTGCCACCTCTGTCCATGTAAGGGACTCTCCAGAGCAGGAGCAAATCCCCATAGAAAACCTCTCCTGCTCTCCAGACTGGAAAGAATACATCACTTCCTGTAGGACGTACAGCAGCTAATAAGTACTTGAAGACTTGAGATTTGTTAATAGAAGTTTCAAATCTCTGGGACTTGTTGTGACCAGTTGATTTGAACGATCAGCTAATTTTTTTGCGAACGACGATTTAAGAGCATGTTATCAATCGTTCGACGCGTTTACACATACGATTATCGTTCAAAATTCGCCCGATAATCGTTCCGTGTAAACGTAGCATAGGGGTCCATTTACACAGAAAGATTATCTGACAGATTATCTGCCAAAGATTTGAAGCCAAAGCCAGGAATGGATTTGAAAAGAGGAGAAATCTCAGGCTTTCCTTTATGACCTGATCCCTGTTTATAGTCTGTTTTTGACTTTGGCTTCAAATCTTCAAAAATATTTAAAAATAAATAAATATATAAATAAATATTTACCCTTAACAAAAAATAGTAATTTCCATTTCTATACTTCAGCATGCAATGCTTTTGCAGAGTAAAAAAAAAAAAAAAAAAAAGTCTCACAGCCCAGAACATGTCACCTCTTCTATTTAAGTGAAAACAGGCCAATGTGTGGTTTTAATTTTATAACTAGATTCAGGAAGAATCAATTATTATTTTATTATTATAAGCGGCCCGCTGTCCAAATACAATTTCTAAAGTATGAAAACTGTTATTAATAAGATTCTTAAGATATTCTGGCGACATTTGAAAAGATTTTGCCCCGCTTTTTGTTTGTTTTCCCTCTCATAAATGCGCTGTTTATGTTCTCTTATGTATAATTATTGTTATCAGTTGTTTTATCAAACAACAACACCAGTTATAGGTTCTTAGAACTTATCTAACATTTTGTTTCACAGTTTCTAATTACAGTATTTTACCCAGACTATTGGGACACATTAATCTGAAAGCTAAGTTTACGACAGGGCCATTCTCCTGCAGAAGTATTATGTTAATAATTGGAATTTTAGAAATTTCTGGTCCTTTAAAAAGTACCTGCTTTGTAGTATTTTTACCCGAGCCACATTAATCTTTTTTGATATCCATATAACCCTTTTAAGAGCAAAAAAACAAACAAAAAAAATGGCTAATTAAAATAAACTAAGTGGTACCCTTTTGTGTTTTCTAATGATTGTTTTCTGTGCTTTTACAGATTTTTCAATTTGTTAAAAATAAAATCATATTAATAAAATTATGACGCAACATTAGGTTCACTAAAATGTAATTTTAAAAAGCAAAAGTCCATACTACATATTTGCTTAATAATAATAGTGTCAGGCTGGGACCCAGGAACACAGGACAAGTGAGGCCCTAACACGGGCACCCACCACGCTGTCCCTTCCTTTTGGAGTGATCGGCTCCTTAGTAGGCCGGCCCCAACCTGAAGACTGATCACTGTTCTAATATAAGTGGCATACAAGACAAAGACAGGACAAAACAAACACAATAATCTCAGAGTCAACAAGCCAGGTCAGGAACTATTGGTTGTCGCAGTACAAAATCAGAGGTCAGGGGAATAGTCGGGAAATCAAGCCAAAATCAGGAAAACCAGGGAATAGCAATCAGGATACAATGCTAGCTTATTCACACTCAAAGAGGCTCTATCGCAGTAAAGGAAGCATAATGGGAGTGGTAGTTAAATGGAAGCCCCAGGCGTGATTGGGGCAGAGACTCCAGCCCCCAGCATACACTATGAAGCTGACTGGTGGGGCTAGCTGCCAGTCAGCAGGCCAAACACACCTAAGCTGATCAGCCAGGGGCGGTGAAGCCCCGGACACGGCAACAACAGACAAATTGATTACTATGGATTAAATTATGAAGGATAACACAATCTCTCATTGGTTACTTTACTATGTTCACAAACCGTCTTTTTATGGCCATTTTATGGACATCATTTTGAGGATAAATAATGGTGTCTTCTGATAATGATGGTCATCATTATCAAAAGATGGCTGTTATCTGTCCTCAAAATGACTGTTGTCCTAAAAGACAAAGCCAAAACAAGACAGTGTGTGAACATAGCCTATAACTTTTTCACGATTATCACATGACGTTTAATTTTCCCCCCATATTTCTTTCTCCATAATCTTCTTTTAACAACACATGCAAGAGTGTAACTTTTAGTGTATGATTACACAATATTTTTTAGGCAAAAATATTTCTGTATTTTGATAATTACAGCCTTAAATAATACCCTCAATATTTTCACCTTCAGGCTATGTTCACATTCACAGTAAAATAAAAGCTAAATACAACAGTAATTTTGAGTGAAAAATAAACAACGTATTTACAGATTTACAAAAGCAGGTGGTAGATAATGAGCATGTTCTTCAGTTGGTTGGTGGTAATTAATTATGTATTTGAAATTTAGTGGATGGCCGCCATTTAATGGCAAAAAAATGCCGTTATTTTAAAACAGCCTTTGTTTTGAAATAACAGCCATTATTTGCTGTTAACCCATAGCTGCACCAGGACGTTATTGAACGTCCTCGTGCCGCTATGGGAGTTCAGAGGGGGGTCGCGCGGCGACCACCCTCTGAACTGCCGCGATCCCGGGTGCCGCGTGTAGCCCGGGCTCGCGGCTATTAGCGGGCACGGTCCGATCGCCGTGCCCGCTAATTAAGTACTTAGAAGCAGCTGTCAAAGTTGACAGCTGCTTCTAAATACTTGCTTTTATTCATACCTGGTGGTCTAGTGGGGGGATCGCCCCCCTGCGGCGCGATTGCGGGGGGGCGATCCCTGCATCCATCCCGGGCCGGGGTCTGCTCCGTAATGGCGCTGATCCCGGCTCGGCATTCTATTGCTTTTGGCTGCAGCAGCCAAAAGTAATAGAACACCGATCTCATGGATTCATGCAGTATAACTATACTGCATGGATCTCTATGAGAGATCAGAGTGCATATACTAGAAGTCCCCCAGGGGGGCTTCTAGTATATGTGTAAAGTAAAAGAAAAATGTATTTTTAATAACACAAAACCCCCTCCCCTAATAAAAGTCTGAATCACCCCCCTTTCCCCATTTTATAAATAAAAATAAATTAATTAATTAATAAATAAACATGTTTGCTATCGCCGCGTACGTAATCGCCCAAACTATTAATTAATCACATTCCTGATCTCACACGGTAAACGGCGTCAGCGCAAAAAAATCCCAAAGTGCAAAATTGCGCAATTTCTGTCGCATCAAATCCAGAATAATTGTAATAAAAAGCGATCAAAAAGTCATATATGCGCAATCAAGGTACCGATAGAAAGATCACATCATGGCGCAAAAAATGACACCTCACACAGACCCATAGACCAAAGGATAAAAGCGCTATAAGCCTGGGAATGGAGCCATTTTAAGTGACGTATATTTGTTAACAACGGTTTGAATTTTTTACAGGCCATCAGATACAATATAAGTTATACATGTTATATATCGTTTTAATCGTAACAACTTGAGGAACATGCATAACAAGTCAGTTTTACCCCAGGGTGAATGGCGTAAAAACACATTTCCCCCAAATAAAAGAAATGCGTTTTTTTTTTTTCAATTTCACCACACTTTGAATTTTTTTCTGGTTTCCCGGCACATTTTAGGCAAAAATTACATCTGCCATAGCAAAGTACAATTAGTTGCGCAAAAAATAAGGGCTCACTTGGGTCTCTAGGTGGAAAAATGCAGGCGCTATGGCCTTATATACACGAGGAGGGAAAAACGAAAACGCAAAAATGAAAACTGGCTGTGTCCCCTAAGGGTTAAATGGCGGCCATCCACTAAATTTCAACAGTGTGTGAACATAGCCTTTCTGTGTTTTTTGTTTCAAAATACTGACCAAAATACTCTGTGGGAACATAGCCTTGCTGTATATTGAAAATACAGACATATTTTACCATAAAATTACAGCTGTGTTTATGTTAACACACAGTATTTTGTTCAGCATTTAGGTTTTTTATTTTTTTAACCAAAACCAGCAGTGGGCTGAAAACACAGAAACCACAGACCTTTCAATTATATGTCTTCTCTGTCCTTTCCTACAAATACGGACAGAAATATTGACCAAAATACTATGTGTTAACATACCCTTATTTTACATTGTTTGACTTAAAGTGAATGTATGTTTCCTAAATATAAAACATTTATTTTTACACATGCTATTTTTTATCACTTATCACATGCAATCTTGCAGAATAATTTAATAAAACACCTGATTGGCTAAAGAGTTTCCGTGAAGCCCTACTTAGAAAAGTGACACAATAAGTGTAAAACAGGTAAAGATCATAGTGTGGAATCAATCCAAAGCCTTTAATCTTGAGATTTAGATTAATAAGAATTTATAAGGCATTGCAAAGGGAGTTCTGGTAAACCTTGCAAAAAAAAAAAAAAATCTATAAATTAAAAATACCCTTTAAACTGTAGGTTTGATTCATTAAAATGTAAAAGGAAAAAAAAAGTATATATAGATATATATATTGGCATTCCTGAAAGTGCTAAAAGCAGATCCCATACAATGTGCTCCCAATTTAAAAACCATATATCATAAAGTATTTATTTGCAGAGTAAGAGAAGTTCATGGTGCAGATGTGAAGTAAGCTCGATTATTTGGGGTAGATATTACATTGTATATACTAAAATATAGTAGTCATCTTAAGTATAAACTAAAATAGCTTCTTATACAACTTGCCAGGTTTACAGGCAGAGTATATGAATGTAGCAAACAGTTCTGAGAAGAGCTGTCCAGTATTAGTAGCAAAAAAAAAAAGTTCTCCATTCACACTCACCATAAAAAACACCTTTAGGCTATGTTCACACGACATCCAAAAAAGAGAAAAGGCGGCCACTTTTGTTATTTAAAAAGACATCCTTTTTTGCCCCGATTTAATTGACTGGAATGGCAATGCATTGAAGTCAAAATGTACACATGTATTGAATAACGGACGTTATCACCACGGACCTTAAAATAATAATCATGACAATTATGTTCGGATGTCTTTTGCAAACAGCGAACATTTTTTATTAGTTTTTGCACACAGTTTTTCTTTTGTCACCGTTCCTTTTCCGTTTTTACTATTAAATTCAATGGACTTTTCAATTAAGCCGCACCCAATAGAACGATTAGTAACCCCGAACTAGAGGACTACGCTCCCGGGAGAAGAAAGCAGCATAGTCCAGGACACTTCTGGTGAACATGAAGCTGGTCAGCACATGGGGAGTAGGTAAGTAGTAGATGAGATGACAGGAGAGCACACCATGCTCTCCCATCATCTCTGCTGCCAGACGGCGGGGGTGATCCATGCCGCGATACACACTAGGACATGTCCTATTTTTTCACGATGCGGATCTTAGTGCGGGTTGTGGCACAGATCATGTAAATGGCCACCTTCACTTCAGTGGTCCCTAAAATTGTCCGTGGTCGTGGATCCGCGACCACAGACAATTTTACAGGATGTGTGAATGCAGCCATATTCCTAAAGGGAACATTAAAACATCTAAAAGGGCTCCATTTGGGGGAGAGGCAGGAGGGGCTGGGCAGGGAAGAAGAAGGGGCTGAATGGGGGGGGGCAGGGGATTGCCTACAGCTGATGTGGTAAACCCAGCAGGAAGTCCAGACTTTTGGACTCAAATGCAAAAAGTAGATCCTTCAGTAAATGAAATCCGAAGCCAGATGGGAAACATCAAAACAGAGGTTTCCCTTATCAGAAATGATGTGGTGGGAAAGAATGGAGGGAGTGTAAACTAGAGTATTACATGTGGAAGACTCACACAAAAAAAAAAACTACAAAAGTTGGTTCAGAAGGTAAAAAACATAGCATAGTGGGACTGCCTGAGAAATGTGAGGGAGTTACTATCTAAAAAAGATTTGGATTGGGGAAAGCTTCCATGGTGTACACTGAAGTTATTCTAGGGGTGTGAGTATCTTAGTCTTTGTACTTGGTACTATAGATAAAGATAGATGACTTGGTTTGGTGCATTATTTTAAAAAATAATATGTGCGGAATTGAAGTTTGTCTTTATAGTATACACTCCGGCCGGGATCCCATAGACAAATAGGCAACACACTGTATTTTTTTGTATTAACTATGGCCGTTGTTGCAATCGTCCGTAGAAATACGAAAAAATACTTTGTGGGAACATAGCCTTAGAAAGAACGAGGCATTGCCCGAAATTATGGGTAGGGGACTTTAACAAGGTGATGGAGGAGGTGGATAGAATAGATTGGTGGATAGGAGTAACCAGAGGGATCTGTCATCACTGTACAAACTTCGCAAGGAAATAGGTTGGAACGACGAATGGAGACAAAAAAGGGCAGGAATATTCATGTGTAAATAGGACCCATAAAGCACTGTCAAGAACTGACTCATGGTGTGTTTACACAGAGAGATTTATCTGACAGATCTTTGAAGCCAAAGCCAGGTACAGACTATAAACAGAGAACAGGTCATAAAGGAAAGACTTTTTAAATCCATTCCTGGCTTTGGCTTCAAAAATCTCTCAGATAAATCTCTCTGTGTAAACGCACCCTTAGGGCCCTATTACACCAACAGATTATCTGACAGATTTTTTTGAGCCAAAGCCAGGCCCTTAGTATTGGGCAATAAAGAGATTGCAGAAATGGTGAGCAAGGCAAAATTTTGAAGAGGCCGTCAGATCACACTCCGTTCATGTTTGAAATGGAATATGAAAATAAAATTGGCCAAAACCTATTAGAATCAATCCAACCTATTTGAAATTTGTGGAGATGAATTGGCAAGAGGAGATAACTGATCTTTTTGTAACAACTTTAACCCCTAGATGACTCTGGACGTAGGGTTACGTCATGGAAGTCTGTCCCCAGACGACCCATGACGTAACTCTACGTCCTGGGTGTTTCTCCCGCTATGAAGCTTCATAGGAGGTGGGGGCCGGCTGCAGTGAGCAGCCGGGACCTCACCGGTAATGACACGCTGCAGCGATCGCGCTGCCGCGTGTCATTAACCCCTTAAACGCCGAGTCCCCTGTCACTTACCGATCGGGACCCCCGCAGTGTGACTGCCGGGCGGACTGCTGGAGGTCTCTCACCTGCCTCCTTGCGGTCCGATCGGCGATCTGCTACACTGAGCCTGCACAGGCAGGCTCAATGAGCAGATCGCCGATAACACTGATCAATGCTGTGCCTATGGCAAAGCAATGGTCAGTGTAGAAATCCAAGTAGTGCATGTAGAAGTCCCCCAAAGGGACTTCAAATGTGTAAAAAAAAAAAGTTCAAAACACTATTACACTACCCCAAAATCCCTCCCCCAATAAAAGTGTAAATCACCCCCCTTTCCAATTATATAAATAAAACATATAAAAATAAATAAATAGATAAACATATAATATACCGTAGCGTGCGTAATTGTCCGATCTATTAAAATATAACAAGCGTCATTGTGATCGGTGAATGGCATACACGAAAAGAGGGAAAAAAGTGCGCAGATTACCGATTTTATGTTACATTATATATTAAAAAAATCTATAAAAAGTGATCAAAACGTCCGATCTTCACAAATATGGTATTAATAAAAACTAGAGATCATGGCGGAAAAAATGACGCCCCATACAGCCCCGTAGGTGAAAAAATAAAACTGTTATAAGCGTCACAATAGGCCCATTTTATTAATATTTAATTGCCAAAAAAAAGGATTTCATAAAAAAAAAAATATATAACATTAGAGAATCTATGTAACCTGCATATGGTTGTGTTCGGACTGACCTATAGAATAATTGTATCATGTCGCTGTTACCATATAGTGCATTACGTAGACACAGGAACCCCCGAAACGTTACCATATTGCATTCTTTTTTACGATTTCACCTATTTATATCTTCATAAATAATATATTTGGAATTCCATCATACATGTTATGGTAAAATGAATGACGGCATTACAAAGTACAACTATTCCTGTAAAAAACAAGCACTTACATGGCTTGTAGATAGAAAACTGAGAGTGCTAGAGCTCTTAGAAGGGGAGGAGGGAAAAACGAAAACACTAAGATCAAAATTTGCGTGGTCCACTGGGTCATTTTGGGCCTGGTCCTCAAAGGGTTAATATGGCAAGTATAAATATAGTTTGGGATTATGTGTTTAAGGCAACACTGACGGGAGTCCTCTAACATAAGATTGCGCATAAGAGAAAAGAAAGTAAGGAAAAAGAAAAGAAGAGTTGTAATAATGTATGGTTAAAAGAGCAAAAGAGCAGCCCCCCCCCCCCCGCAGCTTCCTGAAGCCTCCCATCGCTACTCCCGCTCACTGTCTGTGCATGTAATAGCACAGTCAGTTAGCAGGGAACGAGGAGGAAGCGAGGGCTGATCTGACAGGTCCTGCCAAGTTCTTGAAAGCACAAAGGGAAGTAGAGGGGCACAGGCCAGGAAGGGTACTAGCTACAATCGCTATTGCACAAAAAGATGGATGAAGGATAATGTCAATAGAGAGGGAGGGTAGATTGATGACTTCAATGGAAGCAATATTAGAGGTTTTTGTACAATATTACAAAGAGGTCTATACATCCAGTGTGAAATATATGAGGGGAGGATTAGAGCCCCCTTTCTGGATTAACGTGAGACCAAAGATTGAAGCTAGAGGTACTCATTACAATGGATGGTATGAGGGATGAAAAGACTCCGGGTTCAGATTGACTGCCAGTAGAAATATTTAAAATGCAGGGCAGGAGGTTCCTAAAGAACTGGTAAATGTCATTAAAGGGTACTCCGGGGGGGGGGGTATTTTTTTCCTGGGACCAGGGAGGAGGTGACTGAGGCAAACAATGACCACTCACCTCCCCGGTTCCAGCGGCGGGTCCCACATCGCGGCACACCGGTCCCCGGTTCCTGGCCACTTCCTGGTGTCTGAAGCCAGTCAGTGACAGAGGCGGGATCTGAGCGAACTTGAAACAGATCCCGCCTCCGTCACCGACTGGCTGAGTCTCGGGCCCGCATCAGACACCAGGAAGCGGCTGGGAACCGGGGACTGGAGCGCCGCGATGCAGGACCCCCAGGAAAAAAAATCCCCCCCCCCACTGGAATACCCCTTTAATCCCTTTATGACCCATCCCAAAATAGTCTAAATGGCCAGACCAATTTTTATTTGATCATTTTAGTTTTTTCCTCCTCACCTTCTAAGAGCCATGTACAATACCAAGAAAGACAAGATAAATAGAAAGACTGGCAAACCAAAACAATAGTCTATATATGAAAATTGTATTAGAAATCACCAATAATACAAAAATGAATTAAAAAACTCTCTCTCCTTCCTGCCTCATGGGAAAGACAGACCATAAAACAAACAGACAAACAAACAAACAGATGAAACATCTGACAACTATTCCATACACCCCACAGAGACACAGAATGAAACACATTCCTATCAAATGATGTGTTATAGCTCGTAAAAACTAGTACATGCTAAGGCCATGTTTACATGCTGTAAGAGACCGGCCATTCCGTGACCTGGCCGGTCTCTGAAAAGATTATCCTGGCAGGTACTGCAGTACCAGCAAGATGATCTTTTCGGTTGCAGTGTTCTGATGTGGGCGCATCCGTGCGCGCCATGAGAACTCCCCACAGCACACTACTCGCTCCATAGTGTGCACTGACATGGTTTTCTGTGGGCGCTATTCAATGAATAGGGGCCGCAGAAAAATGACTTGTCAGTTGTTTGCGGTGCTGCAAGAGATGTGTATACTATGTGTATACGCTCCAGCCGGGATTCCTAAGCAGCAATGGACGTATATTTACATATAAATCACGGCCATTGTACAAAGGCCGTGGTTTTACGAAAATATACGGTGTGTGAACATAGCCTAATAAAGTATGGCCGTTGCTGCAGAAAACTGTGGCACTGTGCTTCAGCTGGTAAGATGGAAAAAGGGTCCATTGTTGAAATTACCATCCTGCATCTCTCAGTTCAAGCATGCGTCCTGTCTCAGTGTCTGTTGACTGGGCAACATGTCTCTAAGTGTGTCATAGAAGCACGTCTAGCTATCACTAGCAATAACACTACCCAAAAGTAGTCTCTGAGAATTTTTTTTTTTTTAATAAGTCAGTGGGAAGCACTTTTATGCCCTTTTATGGCAATACCCACTGCAGTCTCTCAAACCCCCAGTCTTATTGGCTTTTATTAATGTGAACTGGCAGGTTTTAGTTTAGTTAAAATTTATATATATTTATATTGTCTCCTATTTTTCCTTGTTTATTTTTGGAAGTCTCCTTTAAATCAGGTGCTTTCCTGTTAGTCTATTTTCTTGTTATTGCAATGTACATGTAACTAGGCATTCCACAAGCTATGTCTGAATTCTCACCGATACCCAGAATGCTCAGCTGAATCTGTTCTATTTTTCTGGCAGTTTGTAGAATATTTATAGAATATTTAACCTACTCCCAGAGTACAAAGCAAAACAGTTCACGGGGACAGTCGTAAAACATACAGCTGTTTTAATTCACACTAAAGTGTTGGATAAAAGTTTACTGCTGCACACAATAGCAGGATTTCTCCGCACTATAATGAATGCCCAGCAGTTTTTTGTTTGCTTGCTTCATTTCATCCAGCCAGCCTCTCCTTGGGTGTACTTGGCCATGAATACTATATTACCTCAAGTGTATCAGGTGGTTTTGAAAATGAAAGGGTCACCGGATTTGCTATAGCAAAATCTTTATAATCCCCAATGAGCACAATGAAGAATTTGATGTCCTCTGCAGACTTTGTTTTATTACACACTATGCTTGTTCTGTTGCATTGTTCATAGGCACGTGTTCCATCTATTTAAGTATATAATATTAGTTTTGTGAGTTTGTGCAGGTGTTTTTTTTTTTTTTTTTCTTTTGGCGCTGGTCTGAGAATTTACTGTGTAGTTGAAGAGAGATGGGGGAGGGTCTTTGTGTGTCATTCTTCTAGTGGTATATACATCCATATATAAAATGTCTAATACATATACGTAAAACATCTAATTGAGTATTGCTGTTGTGCCTCGGTTTGCACAACACTATCAGGTGAGAACCTCCAATAGCTCCTTAACCTGTCTGTGTATTTCTCTGAGTTACACTATGGAGCACTGTTCTTTGCATTGATTTTGTCCTGACGCTGGTGCTGGCGTCCTAATTCTGTGACACCACTGAGCCATGGGTGTCCAGTGTAGGTAATAGACATTGTAGCTACATGTGGTTTGCTAGTCAGTAGTCGGACAACCCAATCAATGTTTTATAAAGAAATGTTTTGACACACAATAGAATAGAAATACCCTCTTAATATTAGATCAGTATTTATTCATGTGGGAGCACACCACTTAATATTATTATTATTATTATTATTATTACCGTTCTGACGGTGCGCTCCCGCATAAATAAACACCAGTCTAATATTAAGAGGACAATTCTACGCCATAGTGTGTCAAAACATTTCTTTATAAAGCATCAATGCAATCCAGCTAATCTAACATTTACTACCTTAGAGCAGATTGCAGAAGATCAACACAACAGATATAGGCAGCTAATAAATCGTAAATCTTTTTGGATTTTTAAGTTATGCACTGACACCATATCGGTTGAATGAGAATATAGGGAATTCTAGATAGATACTCCTCCGTTGTCTGAAATAGAGTATATGAGATTTTTTTATACATGGATTTTCTGATTTTATTAACTTTTGTGCATGTTTATAATAATATTTGTGCATGTTTTATATATATTTTGATATATGTTCTTTGAATCATAATAATAATAATAATAATAATAATAATAATAATAATAATAATAATAATAGTATTTATTTGTATAGCGTCAACTGATTCCGCAGCGCTTATAATAGTGCTGAAAATTCCTTTATGTATGAGATCCTAGCAATGGGTATTGCCTTTTGTCCTGATGATGTCAGTATGCACACATATTGTTATATATATATACATGCTATTTAGCATAAGACACTTGAGAAAGAGATCACCACAATTTCGAAACATGTTATGTGTTGTGTCTAGTTTGCTAAAAGTTTTTAGCATTTATTACCCTATTTATCATCTGTCTTTCTGGACCTGTGCCTGGTGTTACCCAGTGTGGAGTATGTTACCCAGTTCGTCTGCTAGGACAAAATCAATGACATTCTATCAATATTATCAATTCTTTTAAATCACAAATCACTACAAACTACTTACTTTTTAACACTAAAGCATTCTGTTTTATTGTTTTGTTTCCTGTTTGGAAAAAAAATAAAAAAATAAAAAAATAAAATAATAATAATAATAATAATAATAATAATAATAATAATTATTATTATTATTATTATTATTATTATTATTATTTTTAAAGTACTCTTCATTCCAGAGCACTGTACATATGATCAAAGTTAACATACAGAATTTACACATGCAGCTGCAGTGGTGACTTTTATAGTCCCATTCCATCACCTCTACTTCCTGGTCCCTGCAGGAACTGCCATGCTCAACCAATCACTGACTGAGATGAAACATCTCTTCAGCCAATGATTGGCAGATCAGGTAGCAACATATCAACAGCATTCTAATTCAAGAAAGAAACTTTGTTTTATTCCTGATTTTGCATTCAAATGTAACAATATTTCAAGATAATGCACAGTGGCTTATTATGACATGTAATTAAAACAAATTTATAGGGCATAAATTATTATTGTAAATTATTATTATTTTTCTTATTGTCCATGCCTGTTCAGACCTCAGTGCGGTCATCTGCCTGCAAAGTACAGCCAAGACTGTGCTTTTGGCCATGATTCAATGTGCATATTTCCTACCAGTCTGAACTCTGTCTCATCCCAGCATTTGCTTTGTGGTGATTGACAGATTTTCACCACACCCGTCTGATTTCATCTGCTAGCCCTAGCCCAGTTGCTTAGACTGAGTAGTGATAGACAGTTGCTTTCACCACTCATCTCCCCTCCCTGTCAGTCTGTATTCTGTGTGGTCTGGAAGTTAGAGGGCTGGTCCAATCACTTCCTGGACCGGGACTCTCAAAAGAAGTCTACTTGTGCTCTGGGATATTGCCTATTGTTTTTGTACTGTTCCTCAATCTCCTTTTGACCTGTATCTGCCGGACTATTCTTTATTGTGTTTGTCTGTCTTACCTCATTTTGTGTTTCACTTACCCAGTGTAGGGATTGTTGCCCAGTTGTTGCAGACCACCTAGGATTAGGCTGACAAGCAGGCAGGGATAGTCTTGGGGGCCTAGTGCTAGGGCTCCCACTATCTGACTGTCCCTGTATTCCATTCAGGCTGCAGGTTCCCTTACAGTTATGTTTTTTTCTTTATGTCAATTGTCTGTAGCTTGTGAATGTCAGCTGTCAAACTAATATAAAAAAGCATCACAGACCTTTCTTTAACAATGTTTTAAATCTTAAATGCATTATATTTCAAAGCATATAATGAATAACCTATTACCTACAGACCAATCTAATAGGCTAAATGCTTGAGACTAAACTGTATTACAACAAAACACAACATTCACTGATCTCAGGAAGATCAGCAAAAAAAAAAAAAAATCCAATTGAGTACTCATTAAGGAGTCTCCATTGATACATTGCCCCCTATAATATTTGAATATGCAAGAAAGGGATCCATGGAGCCTTGGTTGCAAGTCTCAAAACATGTGAATAGCCAGATATTACTCCAGGGAAGGACCTGTTGCCAAGGGGTGCCTCCCAGTGGGGAGATCACCAAACCACGCTCATACAAATCCTCTTAAAGTGACTCTGTACCCACAATCTGTCCCCCCCAAACCACTTGTACCTTCTGATAGCTGCTTTTAATCCAAGATCTGTCCTGGCGTCCATTCGGCAGGTGATGCAGTTATTGTTTTAAAAACGACTTTTAATCCGGCAGCGCTGTGTCTAATGGCCGGGGCTTTCATTAGTATATGCATTAGGCTGGCACCACCTCTCTGTCCTTCCTCCCCACCCTCCTCATGATTAGGAATGCTCCAGGCAGATTGCTTCCTATTCCCCACCTGTGTGTATAATGAACATGGGCTGGATTGTTAATACACCTGTGCAAAGCTCAAACAACAGTTAATGTTCCTGGATCATTCCTAATGCTGAGGAGGGCGGGGAGGAGGTAAGGAGAGGTTGTGCCAGCCTAATGCATATACAAATGTAAGCCCCGGCCGTTAGACACAGCGCTGTAGGATTAAAAGTTGTTTTTAGGACAATAACTACATCACCTGCCGAATGGACCCCAGGACAGATCTTGGATTAAAAGCAGCTATCTGAATGTACAAGTAGTTTGGGGGGGGGGGAGGACAGATTGTGGGTACGGAGTCGCTTTAAGTATTGGGACACAAGTAGGGGAATAACAGGGTGGCCCCATTTGCGTCAAAGTCAAACTCAGTTATGACTAGGAAAATACCAAAGCCAGGCATCCACCCACAGACAGCTGTTTTGGGGTATTGCTCCTTGTCAGTGGGAAGTAGATTTCTGGCTACAGGGGCAATGAAAACTAGACCAACAAAACACAAAAATCACTGAGCTCAGGAAGGTCAGCAAAAAAAAAAAAATCCAATGGAGTACTCAATCAAGAATCCCTATTGATACATTGCCGAGGCTCCACCGACCTGTTTCTTGCATAAACTGTATTACACGTGTAATGGCAACCTAAACAAGTGGACACCTAAACAAGTGCTAATAAAAGGATATGTGCAATTAAATAATGGTAAGAGCTTACCTAAAGGTGCTTGACTATAGTGTACAATCTTGCCCCAGTGCATATTTTACCATTGCTTAGTCAGGATATGTATGTAGATGTAAATTGATAGAGAACTACATGTTACAATTTGTGTTGATAGTCCGTAAGTCTCCATTTTTACATACGTCAAAAATATTACAGACTAGTGACCAATTTACTAAAGTTAATGCAGGAGCGCACATAGCTTAAACATATCTAGGGAAATGAATGCTATAGAAAGGCTGATACCTCTGAAAGGTGTTTCCATTAGGCAGCAAAAACATTAATAACAATGACTGGCAAAATCATCTTACATTCTACTGGAGTATATGGCTCTTAAAAAAATAAAAATGAGTTGAAGCTTTAAGACTCTGCCTGGTGTTTAACTTATAGTCTTTTTATTAATGGCCATTTAATGCATGTTTCACAGGAAGAGAGTCTTGGCATGTATTATCATTGAGAATATGATAAGACCATTGTCACACAAGATAAATGGCAAACATGACAAATAGAAATTACATTTACTAATGGTCTTGAAAAATAGAAATAAATTATTCTAAACGATGAGGTCAAAAGAAGGACAAGGGCCAAAAGAGGCTTAGAGACATTTAAATAATCTTTGCTGCAGAGATATTAGGTAATTCCATAGGATATAATAGTTGAGAACTCAGCAGGAATTGTTTTTGTCTACTTAAATGGTCATGTAAAGCAATAGTATCTTCTTACATTACACACTGGGCAGGAAGGATAAAAGCTATCTACTCTGGTCACTAGCAACAAATCAGGATGTCACTTTATGTCTATTGTACCTGTAAAAATGCAACAGACAACTGCTTTTTATGTAAAAAATATCTTTACAAAAAAGGAGCAGACTGTGATAAAAAGAAAAAAAAAAGAAAAACAAGCAGTAGTCACTGATCTCCAACTATCAATGATGCCTGGGGACCTAGCTACTGTATGGAGGTCCAGAGGGGCCTAATTACTGTATGGGGGCCCAGAGGTGCCTAGCTACTGTATGGGAGCACAGAAGGGGCCTAACTACTGTATGGGGGCATAGAGGGATCTAACTACTATATTTGGCTCAGAGGGGCCTAACTACTTTATGCGGGCACAGAGGGGCCTTACTACTGTATGGGGGCACAGAAGATGGACCTAACAGAGAAAAAGTGAACAGAGAAAACCTCACCTGTGAGTCACTAGATACAAGCACACTGTCATTTGTACAGTCTGCAGAGCCTTTGTACAGTTGATATCTCCCAATATATGGCCACTGTATGGGGAAAGAGGGGTGTGTGTGTGTGTGTGTGGGGGGGGGGGTTGGTCTTAGTATAGTACAGGTTTTTATTTAGTAGCAGTATGGTGGTAGTGACAATGGTAATGCTATGGTGGAATATTTGTCACTTGTATACTGGCATTATTGGTAATACTGGTGAAGCAATATTCTACAGTAGCAGTGTTATGCTGTGACCACCCAAGACACATAGCGTAAGATGATCAGCACTGTAGGTGTTGCACCATTTGCAAAGGTTGAAAGACCTGGTGTGAATGCAGCAGGTGCCCAGCGATTATATTCAGTGTCAGTAGTTTTTGCTGTCTTACTGCCACTTTGTGAGTTGCACTAAAAAGGGGCCCAGTAAGGCTCTGTATCCTAAGACCTGGAGGCAGTCCTGACATGGCAGGTCATTTAAATGGTTGTGCCAGTTAAGGTACTAACAGTTGCTTATAGACGAAACCCATCTATTGGATGTTCATATGTCCTAATAGAGAAAATGGACAATCCTTTTAAGTGAATGAAGGATCAAGCTATCATACTTGTTGTAGTATAACATACCCAAACAAAGCCATGGCCATGTTTGTAGCAGCAGTAATCAACTTGTCATCCACAATCCTATGGTTAGAGAATAACAAGCTCACATGGGAATACCCCTTTTATGAGCATTTTAGGGTTAGTGTTATTAACCTCTTCAGCAATGTGTCTCTCTGTTTTTTGTTTTTTTTTTAAATCTATTATTTCTATCTATCTATTTTTAAAATATTTTTGTCACTTTTAATGCTTCTTCATTGTCTTCCTGTTTTAGTATTTTAAATGCTTTTTTAAAGATGTATGCCCTCCACATTTTTATTACATTTTACTTTAATACTTCATTCATTGAATTAAATAAATAAATAAATAAATAAATTAATTAATTAACTAACTAACTAACTAATTAATCTATGACTGAGACAAAGTATGTTCAAAGCTTATGCACCTTGATATCATTTGGAGTTACAAAATGAAAATTCCAGTGCGGGCAGTGTGTGCAGGAATATAATAAAGATTCTATACTTACCCATCCTTGTGCCCCCGTAACACTGCATAACTACTCATGGACCCCTACCAGCCTCTTGAAACTCCTGCTCCTGCAACATCACGACCCAGTTCAGGAGTGCCTACTTAGTCAGTCAGTGACTGGGACGGGACACCAACGCACTCGATAACTGGATGAGATTACCTTTTCCACTGGAGTGTGACACTACTGGAGCGTGAAAGTAACTGGACACCTGAGGGTAAGAGCGAGCTGCTGACAAGGCATTATAGGGATAGGTAAGTACAGATTCTTTATTGTTTCCCTGAACCCCACTGCTCGCACTAGTTCTCTTTTAATGGGATATTTTAATGGCTCCACCAAGATTCTAGTTGCCTATGGGGTCCTACAATACTCGCATGTACCTCCAATTTCAGTCTTTATGGATTCACTGGATATCATATTAGTAACATGTTCCCCTGCAAGCATTATTTAATGGGGACAATATCTATATAATATGATGCCATACAAAGACACTATATAGTAGTAGAGTGCCTCTTTGGGGCTCTGTTTGCTGCTTTACAAGCTCTGTGTACTATGTACTATTATTATTATTTGCAAAGTACTATTTAAACATTTCAACATCCATTTGTCTTATACAGTTTGCTCTATACATTCGCCTACTCACGTGCCTACTTTGCCCATTCATGGTTTTTATCAGGCAGGTATATATTTTACATTTTAATACCCTGTATTACTTCTGAATCTGCTCTCCAACACTGCGATCTCCTACACATTCTTCTAAATCCAAGTCTTTACTGGTTGATTAATTTCCATTGCACTGTTATTTTTTCTTTTTCTTTTAACAATCCCCTTAATAGGATTTTCAAGTTAAAGCTATAAGATGAGCAGAGCTGTCCATCTCTCTTAGGGTAGTATTTGCTTTAAGGATTCTGTTGGTGAAAAACGCTGAATGCTTTTCTCACCTGTTTAGGATAATATGTTATCTTGTGCAAGTCTGTAGGGTACTGTACTCATGTACTACCTATAATGCTAAAGAGCAGAACAGGAGTACCCTCGGCAAATCATATTGTACATTTGTTTAATGGAAGCCATACCTTTACTTATCTAGTTTCTCATACTGTAACATTAAGCATTCTGATAACAGGTAATCATTTGCTTCTTAAAATGGAGGAGGAAGCATAATAGGTTTAACCCTTTGAAGACCAAGCCCAAAATGACCCAGTGGACTGCGCCAATTTTCATTTTTGCATTTTCGTTTTTTCCTCCTCCCCTTCTAAGAGCTCTAGCACTTTCATATTTTTATCTACAGGACCATTTTTTTTCTCCGAATAGGTGTACTATGTAATGACGTCTTTCATTCTACCATAACATGTATGACGTATCCCCCAAAATATTATTTATGTAAATATAAATTGGTGAAATTGGAAAAAACTATGCAATACAGTAACTTTTGGGGGGTTTCTGTGTCTACGCAATGCATTATACGGTAAAAGCGACATGATACCATTATTCTAAAGGTCAGTCTGAACACAACCATATCCAGGTTTACACAGATTTTCTGATGATTTTTTTTAAAAATTGAAATCCTTTTTTTTGCAATTAGTTATTAATAAAACGGTCCTTTTGTGACTCGTATAACGGATTTCGTTTTTCACCTACGGGGCTGTATGGGGTGTCATTTTTTTGCGCCATGATCTCTTTTTATTAATACCCTATTTATTAGATCGGACGTTTTGATCACTTTTTATTAACTTTTTTTTATTTATAATGTAACAAAAAATCTGCAATCCTGGCACTTTTCTTTTAACCTCTTTTCGTTTATGCCGTTCGCCTTACGGAATGACGATTCGTCCGGTGACCCCCACCCACTAGGTGTTACAATAACCTTCCCTTCCTTTCTTGATTCTAGCTAACAAAACACTGGGAGATGCCAGGCCTTCCCCCAGTGCTCTGAGCTGGACTGGTGCTCAGCATGGGAACTGGGTGGTGTTTTGATAAAAGTACCAGGCAACCAAAATCTCCAGGCTGGCGCTGAGTAGGTACTGAACATGGCAGCTTTCTTCCAGAAACAGCACGAAACTTGTCTCCAATTTGGGTGTGGGTTTTGCAACTCAGTTCCATTGAAGTTAAAGGAACTTAACTGTAATACCCCACACAACTTGTGGACAGGTGTGGTGCTGTTTCTGCAAGAAAGTAGCTTTGCTTTTTCTAATCCCCGATAATCCATTTAATAAAAATACTGATATGTATAATACATCTCTATAATACAGCTGTGTAGATGAGGCCAACAGGGCTAGGACAGCAAACTTTATTTTTCAAAGCTTTCGAGTTAAGAATGCTATTTGACATGATTAGAAAGTGTGATATCATCTTTTCCATATTGTGGTCCCCTATGTATACTACATAAAAACATTTCTATCTTGTCTTGTTATGTACCCGCCTATTTATTATGTAACCTTTAGCGTAACATGTATCATACACAGCCGTCCACCTTTCCATGCTGTACTTGAATAGCACAGCTGGGTGTATTAGTTTAGCTTGAAGATCACAAAAAAACTGCCAAGGAATTTAAATATACTTTTACATCCATGTAAGTACAAATTTACTTTTCACTAAGCCTCCTATCCAATTTCATCTTAAAATAATTTGCTGATTTGGCAGTTCGACCTTCCCAAGAGAAACAAATGAATACAAACCCCATACTTCGAATGCTATAGAATAAAAATAGGATTTTTTGCATTCCCTGTGCAGTCTGTAATAACAGGTGTAACATCTGAAAAGTACACATCCCGTGTCATAGTGCAAAGAGAAACTTACTGTAACCGTGTCCATAAAAATCTGTGGCAACCAGTGCTGCATACAGTAATGGTTTTAAGAGTACATCAAAACATATTCTATAGATCTATCCTTCTATAGGAAATTTACCAGGACCCCATGTGTACCATTTATATCACTGGTGGCAGACTGGCGTATGTACATGACACCTTAGGCATAGAAAAAGCAACTGCAATATCTTCCTCCCTATTTTTTCTCTCTTGTATATAGTCTACTTGTTATAACTATAATAGGTAGAGTATATAAGTAATAAGTAATGTCCTATAACTATAGGACTTTAAAAAGAAATAAATACAATTAAAGGGATAGTTCAGAAAAAAAAACTTTCAAATCAACTGATGCCAGAGATTTGTAATTTATTTCTATTAAAAATTAAAAATATAATTTCTTCCAGTACTTGTCAGCCTCTGCATGTCCTACAGGAAGTTGTGTATTCTTTCCAGTCTGGACAGCAGGAGAGGTTTTCAATCTTTATTTATTGAAGTTTTTTAGTTTTTTTACAACAATACTTTAGGGAATACACAGAGAAAAGAGGGGGGAAAAAGGGGTCGGAACCCCATTATAGATTCAGTTCAAAACTGTACATACTATAATACATAATGTAGATATTAGTTACAGAGTCATAACAGTCATAACATTTCTAACATAACATTTCTAGATATAAAATATAGAGAGGGTCTTAGGTGAGAGGGAGGGGGGGGGACCAACAGAAATATGGGAGGGGGGAGGGGGAAGTTGTATAGGAAACAGAAGAGAAGAGAGGGAAGTGAGGGAGGGGGGGGGGAGTTCTGCGTCACACCATATCAAAGACTCAAAAACAAAAATTTTAATGTAAAAGTATTGTATATTATAAAACATACTACTTAGGATTGGTTACGTTTTAATAGGGCTATCCAAGGATTCCACACCTTTAAGTAGGCATCATGTGAGAAGTTCTACCAACTAATAATTTCCTCCAGCCTCCGGGTATCCTCCACCCTTTCAATCCAATGAGATATTGATGGGGGGTCGGTAGGCCTCCAATGGAGTGGGATAAGCATTTTGGATACAGTCACCAAGTGGGTAATGAGAACGTTTATTCGGACAGAGAGAGGGGGTTGGTGCCCATAAGAGTACATATTCCGGGGAAAGTGGGGAATTTGAATTGGGTAGTTTGGAGATCTAGAAGGACACTTGTTTCCAGAAATGGTGAATGGCGTTACAAAACCACCAAATGTGGGACAATGAACCTCTTTCTCTACCGCATCTCCAACATGTGTCATTGGGTGTGAGTCCATGAACAAACAAAAAGGCTGGGGTACTATACCACCTAGCAAACAACTTGTAGGAGGCCTCTTGTAGACCTACACATGTGGAGAAGCCAAGAGGGTAAGTCGCCATAAATTTCACCTGTTCTTCTGAGAAGACTATCTGGAGCTTCTTTTCCCAGGCTAAAATTCTGCGTGGTTTAATATAATTATTTGTGGACATAAGGTGGTGATAAAGTTTAGAGATGGCCTTTTTAGGGGGCGGGCTAGAAAAAGTGCTAGGTGTCAGGTTGAAAACAATACACCACTTCCTGCAGGGCATAAGGCTGCTGATGAGTACTGGAAGACTTGAGATTTTTTTAATAGAAGTAAATTACAAATCTCTGGCACTATCTGGCACCAGTTGATTTGGAAGAATATAGAATAAAGAATATATATATAATTTTGTGCAGATAACTTGTAACCTAGTGCTTGAAATCTACATTCTTCCAAAGCTTAGGAGTCCAGTGGGCAGTCCTAATCGGTGATAGCATTGCTACATGCATGCAGGCTGGAAAACCCCTTAAGGCTAGGGCTACATGTCGATTCCTGATCACAAGACCTGGAAACACTGTGCGGCACTACATTTTGTGCTGCCTGGTTGCACCACTTCAGCACTCATAATAGTGAATGGGGTCACATTGTGAGCCTCAAGCAGAAGGAAGCGGCAACACGCACAAGAAAGAACAAAAATGGGGAGCGATCAACTTCAGAACCAGCTCTACTATGTAATCAAAGGAAAGGTAAAGACAAACCAATATTCACTCACTTCTCGGAGGGGAGATCGACCTACTCCCCTCTGTTGCCCGGATAGCTTGTATTGGGAAAGGTGATATTCTGCTGCTTGAAGTCCTCCCAGAGTCTTCGGTTGCGGCCTGTGTGTAACGGATACCTGTAGTGATCCTCCCGGGTGAGTTCTCCCTACACCCGGATTGGTACACACCGTACTTGGAAATGAACTGTGAGTATTACTATAACAAATATAAAACTTTATTCTGTCCGACGCGTATCAGAACTACAAGTTCCTTCCTCAGGGACGATAATACATATACTGCACACACACATTTAAATATAAGAGGATACCCTCCCTTTTGTGATGTCACTTCCACTTTCACCTTGTTGGAAAACCCTTCCCTTATTAACCCCTTCCTTTCATACTCGTTCTATTGTTTCATTTAACCCATTTGGTACTAAAGTATTGAGTTTAAATATCCAATAGCTTTCTCTTTTACATAATTTAGCAAATCTGTTCAGTGAAAAATGTATTTGCTCTATTGGGAATACTTTCAGTAGGCTATCATCAGCATTATGAAACATAGCGAAATGACGGGACACGCTATGTTTCCCGTATTTATGTTTAATGTTAAAACGATGTGTATTAAATCTTTTACGTAGCGTTTGACTCGTTCTACCTACAATACGGGCACTCCAGCACGTAGATCACATATTCTGATCCACAGTTTAAGTGATCTTTAATCTCTATTTTTTCTTTGGAGATCCTGCTTTCAATACTTTTCGTATTATTCTCTAAATAGTGACATGTTTTACACATTTTTTTATTGCATTTAAAGATACCAATATTTTCTTTTTTTTTTTTTTTTTACCGTATTTATTTTTTCTCTTTTTAACTCTGGGTATGAAGGAGCTATTTTTTGTCCTACTGTTTGTGCTCTCCTATATATCATGCTGGGACTTTTTCCTATACAGTCTTTTAAAAACGGATCCCTCTGTAGGATACTCCAATTTTTCTTTAAAATATTTTTTATTTGAATATGATTAGATGAAAATCGAGTGATAAAATTTACATCATTCTTTTTATTATTCTCATGTATGTCATTTTTCTCTCCTTTCAAACAGTAGGACAAAAAATAGCTCCTTCATACCCAGAGTTAAAAAGAGAAAAAATAAATACGGTAAAAAAAAAAAAAAAAAAAAAATATTGGTATCTTTAAATGCAATAAAAAAATGTGTAAAACATGTCACTATTTAGAGAATAATACGAAAAGTATTGAAAGCAGGATCTCCAAAGAAAAAATAGAGATTAAAGATCACTTAAACTGTGGATCAGAATATGTGATCTACGTGCTGGAGTGCCCGTGTGGCCTCCAATACGTAGGTAGAACGAGTCAAACGCTACGTAAAAGATTTAATACACATCGTTTTAACATTAAACATAAATACGGGAAACATAGCGTGTCCCGTCATTTCGCTATGTTTCATAATGCTGATGATAGCCTACTGAAAGTATTCCCAATAGAGCAAATACATTTTTCACTGAACAGATTTGCTAAATTATGTAAAAGAGAAAGCTATTGGATATTTAAACTCAATACTTTAGTACCAAATGGGTTAAATGAAACAATAGAACGAGTATGAAAGGAAGGGGTTAATAAGGGAAGGGTTTTCCAACAAGGTGAAAGTGGAAGTGACATCACAAAAGGGAGGGTATCCTCTTATATTTAAATGTGTGTGTGCAGTATATGTATTATCGTCCCTGAGGAAGGAACTTGTAGTTCTGATACGCGTCGGACAGAATAAAGTTTTATATTTGTTATAGTAATACTCACAGTTCATTTCCAAGTACGGTGTGTACCAATCCGGGTGTAGGGAGAACTCACCCGGGAGGATCACTACAGGTATCCGTTACACACAGGCCGCAACCGAAGACTCTGGGAGGACTTCAAGCAGCAGAATATCACCTTTCCCAATACAAGCTATCCGGGCAACAGAGGGGAGTAGGTCGATCTCCCCTCCGAGAAGTGAGTGAATATTGGTTTGTCTTTACCTTTCCTTTGATTACATAGTAGAGCTGGTTCTGAAGTTGATCGCTCCCCATTTTTGTTCTTTCTTGTGCGTGTTGCCGCTTCCTTCTGCTTATACGAGCCGGAGCTCTTATCAGCGTCCGGAGGGTGCAGCGATCCCGGCGGAAATCATCAGATCCATGTATATGGCCGTTGTATCTTTGTGAGTGGTGTTTGCACCACTCACCAAGTGTAAGTGTGTTTCTTTTTTCCTTTTTTTTTTTCCTTTTTGGAGTTTTCATTGTTAAGGACCTAGCCGCTCCCGCAGTATTTTTTCTTCTTTCTATCCAATTGTGAGCCTCAAGCAATTCAACCACATTTACTTGTATAATTGATGGAGTCATGTGACCAGTTAAGGTGACAGGCAATGCAACACAATAGTTCTTCAGTGAAGTCAAGAGCTATGTTTGAGATCCCTGTAATATGTCAGGTGACCACCACTGCTATAAAGTGTTCAGTATTGTTATTTTGTTGTCAAGTCCATAATCTAATGATCAACAAACTGAGAGTATAACCAGGTTTCTAAATAACCATTACATTTTGCAGGAATAAACACAATGCACTTTTATTTTGAAGATGCATGCATAGAATTTTAACATTTACGACCTAAGTTTCAGAAGTGAACTATTCCGAACAAATTCTGGGTTAATTAAAAACATCAGCAATTTTTTTCACCACTTTCGTCAGAATCGTCAAAGTTTGATTGATAACAAGCAATTTTTTTTCAAGCCTTTTCCAAGAAAAAGAAAACATGAAAAGAGAGATATTTTTTTGGTTTATTGTCAAAATCAACAAAATCGCCAAATGCATTCAGGAATTTCCTGCGCCTTTCCCAAATGATTTTCATTGTTTTCATTCGAAACTAAATTATGTTACAAAGCGAATATTTTTGTGGGTCAGTTACATTAAAGCAAAGAGCTCAGATGGGCCCGTTTCATACAATGCTATCTGTGCATGCTAACTGCGGCCGCTAGCTGTTGCGTGTCTTCTCTCAAGCCGCATATTTTAGAAGAACAAAACATTCTCGGTTCTCAATTTATGTCAATACATTTACGTCGCCTGACTCACCACCCCCTTTCCCCGCGGGAGCAGAAAATTGCTGCAAGCTTTACAATTACGTTTTTGTTGTAGCTAATATTTTGCTGATAATGGGACATATAAAGCAGCTTATTGCTCTATTGATTTGTAAGTGCCAAGAAAAACAAAGGCCGCGGCACAGAACTTGAAGAAGTGCAAAATATTTATGAATTCTAATCTCCAGCACATGAATAAATACATCTGACAAACTGCAGAGTACCTTACAAGGGCCTTCCCTGACCTCCGTAATTGAAGTTCAATTGCATGTGCAGTGTTTACAGAGCCAAAGCTCGTCTTGCCAATGCTTAACGCTCCGCTCCTCCATTAAACTCTGATTTATAAAGCCAAACAACAGATAATAGGAAGCAATTGCTTTATTAATCACTGCCAGGTGGAATTGGAATATAAATTTATAGACTATAGAGGTCAGTCTTTTATTGTTAGACTATATCCCATGTTAAACTCAATTGATAAAGACTTGTCAGTAGATCGACAATGGGTGCATGCAAAGTGATTTACTTTCTTCATTTATTATGGTTTATGTTTGTATTAAGGTAGGGTGCTATGGTGTGCACTAGGGATGGTCCGAACCGAGTTCAGTTCGGGTTCGTACGAACCCGAACTCTCTGTAATGATTCCTGCTGTCTGCCCACTCCGTGGAGATGGTGGATACAGCGGGAGGACCGCCTGGAAAACTGGGATACAGCCATAGGCTGTATCCCAGTTTTCCAGGCGGTCCTCCCGCTGTATCCACTCGCTTCACGGAGTGGGCAGACAGCGGGAATCTGATGCCCAGCATTCGGGTTCATACGAGCCCCAACCTCTGCAGTTTCGGACCATCCCTAGTGTGGACCAAACCACCTGCATGCAGTGGGCAAGGGATGTACTCTTTGGCCAGTTAATCATTTTACCACCTAAGCCTTGTGGTCATTACCTACTGCATTTTAATAGCCTTTTACCTTTGGACGCTACCTTAAAGGGGAATTCCAGGTAGAGGTTAAAAAAAATGAAACTTCTGCAGAAGCATAAAGCATTACTTACCTATCAATTCCAGTTTTGAAACTACAAAAAATCAATTTGTTTTGGGGGTTTTTGTTCAACTTCCCATCAGAGCTCCCCACCCTGCCCATTCCCCACCCAAATCTATAGCAGAACATCTAGGCTGTGTTCAGTTTCATTTTGTTACTGAATTATTTGCATTACTTTATCATTTCATTGCTGTCCCACCCACACAGCACACTGTATTTTGTACCTGTAACACCACACAGCACGCTGTATTCTCTACCTGTAACACCACACAGCACGCTGTATTCTCTACCTGTAACACCACACAGCACGCTGTATTCTCTACCTGTAACACTACACAGCGCGCTGTATTCTCTACCTGTAACACCACACAGCACACTCTATTCTCTACCTGTAACACCAGACAGCACACTGTATTCTCTACCTGTAACACCACACAGCACACTGTATTCTCTACCTGTAACACCACACAGCACGCTGTATTCTCTACCTGTAACACCACACAGCACACTGTATTCTCTACCTGTAACACCACACAGCACGCTGTATTCTCTAACTGTAACACCACACAGCACACTGTATTCTCTACCTGTAATACCACACAGCACGCTGTATTCTCTACCTGTAACACCACACAGCACACTGTATCCTCTACCTGTAACACCACACAGCACACTGTAATCTCTTCCTGTAACACCACACAGCACACTGTATTCTCTACCTGTAATACCACACAGCCCACTTTATTCTCTACCTGTAACACCACACAGCACACTGTATTCTCTGCCTGTAACACCACACAGCACACTGTATTCTCTACCTGAAACACCACACAGCATGCTGTATTCTCTACCTGTAACACCACACAGTACACTGTATTCTCTACCTGAAACACCACACAGCACACTGTATTCTCTACCTGTAAGCGATCAACATTTTTCTGTTATACCAATATGATATTAATAAAAACTAGAGATTATGGTGCAAAAAAAATTACACCTCAACCAGCCCCATAGGTGAAAAAATAAAAGCGCTATGGCTCTTAGAAGGTGGGGAGGAACAATGCATTAATTTGACCTGGACAGCCGTGCATCAATAGGCTTGCAACTTGAAGGGGTTAATGAACACTCTTTAAAGAATAGTGGTAGCAGCCCATTCCTTTGTAGTCATGTGACTGATTATGTAATTTTTGTAAATTTAAATGCTGTCTCTATCTGGAGTAAGCAAATCTCCAGTACGTTTTACTGAACCCTAATCTAATGAATCAGCCATTTCATTTTGGAAAGTCATTCTGCTTTCCAAGTGTCTTATAGTCCAGAGTCTCACTCCAAGCTTCTCGGGGGAATCAGAACACTTGGACAGCATTTCAACTTTTACAAGACAAAATGAAGCAATAGCCAATTTATTAGATTTGGGTTTGGCAACTCTCAACTCAAAGCTGTGACTCAAAATGTCATTCCAAGTTAATTATTCAAAATCTTTATGGACACATATAAAAGTGACCGCTGCAGAAAAGGCTCATTTCTCATTCCTAGGCTTTAATGCATCAGGTTTTTTTATGTTATAATTAAACTCATGGCTGTACTCTATTTTCCCATTAAGGACAACCTAGTACTGAATAGAAATTTTATTTATTTTAAAATTCTGTGATATCCTGACAAATAAGATTTAAGCCAATGCAATTTGCTTTGGATTGTATTTTTATAGAAGTGAATAGATTTTGTCAGCATGTCCAGCGGTCCAGAGCCACTCCACATTGGAACTTCAGATGCACCAATTTAGTGCTCCGTAAGACAAAATGGACATCGGACAACGGGCCTATGTGCATTAAGCAAAGTTACCCCCCAACGTGTTTGCACCTGATCATTAGACAACTGGGTGTATAAGACAACCCCTGACTTTTAAGAAGATTGTCAGGGGTTCCCCTTATACACCAGTAAATGTTAACCCCTGCCTGACAGCAGCAGGATTTACTGCTGCGGTCAAGCCCTGCTGCGGTCAATCCGGGGTTAACTGCAGCTAATAAAAAGAATAAACAACAATCAACTCACCTGTGACCCGTTCCCGCCAGCCACATGTCTCCTGTCTCATTCCTGGTGCAGGCAGTGTGACATACACTGCCTGTGCTTTAGGTCCCTCAAGCTCTTCCAGGCAGCCGAGCGCCTAATCGGAGAAGCTCGGAGACGCTTGGCTGCCGGTAGAGCTTCGGGAGAATGACAGAGACGTCGAAGACTTTTGGAGCCTGTGTCGTTCTTTCGAAGCTCTCCCGCCGGGCCAAGCGTTTCCAAACTTTTCCGATGAGACGCTCGCCTGCCCAGGAGAGCTTTAGGGATCTCGTGCGTCACACTGCATGCACCGGGAATGGGACACAGGTAAGTAGAATGTTTTTTTTTTATAGTGGTCGCCCCATATGGTGGGGTTGCGGTCATTTTTTAGTTCCCCCACCATATGGGTTACCATACCTGGCGTAGAAGACGACCCCCGACTTCCAAGACGATTATTGGGGGTTAAAAAGTTCTCTTAAACTCCGGAAAATATGGTATATAAACCCATATATGAAGTTTTTTTGTTTTTTTGTGTACCTGTTGTGTTTTACCAAGCGATTGGTACAAAATGAATGGTAGAGTGGCTGCAGATAAAAGAGCATTGAGATAAATAGTGAAATCATTGCCCTATACTCTTTGGCTAAACATGCTAATATAGAAAATCTTGCAAACAACTTTAACTCCAAGAATCAAAAAATGCTAAAAGACTTTCAAAAACAGAGTTTAGATTTGGGAGACTCCAAAAACAAATAACTAATGGGCTGTTTATTAAAGGGCTGAGAAAGATTGATCACCAACTATTACAATGCAGAAATATTAAACTAATAAACTCTAGACCAGTGCTTCCCAACCTTTTCCACCTCGGGGCACCCCTTGGAAAAAAAAATTAGCTCGGGGCACACCTACTAAATAATGTTCTACAAAATAAGAAAACTGTCATACAGTGACTCACAGGTGACGTCTTCTTTGATCTGTGGCGTCACTTTCCCTTTTCCTCTCCATCCAGTCCAGTCCTCCAAGATTATTTCTTTCAGCTACGTTTCATCTTTTCAGAACCTGCGAGACAAACAATTTAGGCTCTGCACATTTCTAGCAGCTTCCTTTCCTTTCTCCCTCCTGTAGGCTCCCAAAGAAACTGCGCTGTTTGGTGTTATGTGCAGTAAAGCGAGTAGGAATGTGGGATGCCCCCTGTATGTAGGATCCCCTGCTGTGCCCCCATGAGCTAATAATGCCCCCAGAGGTGCTCCCATGAACTAATAATGCCCCCAGAGGTGCCCCTAAAAAAACAAACATCCTACTCACCTAATCCTTACTGTGTGGCTGCAGGGAGCAGCTCTTCTCCTCTTCTGGCTCCATCTTGCGAGCCGCAGGGACGGGACCTCCAGCAGGTGTGATGACGTCACATCATCACGCCTGCCGGAGAGGTCACGTCCCGGTGTCCCATAGGCTTCTGGTATGAAGTGCCGGCAGCCTATGGGGGTGAATGTAGGAGCAGGATGCTAACAGGTCCTGCTCCTGCATTCTGCTCACTTTAATGTTCAGCCTGCTCACTGTGCGGGCGGAACATCAAAGCGATCTGTGCATCCCGAGAAGCTGCGCGGCCGCAGCTTCTCAGGATGCTTAAAGAGACAGTGTCACATTTCCCACCGAGATCCCTCGGCACACCTGGCGGGTTCTCCCGGCTCCCCAATGTGCCGCAGCACCCCGGTTGGGAAACGCTGCTCTAGACCATCACAATCAGTATAGCAGCCCAGTGTCAAATTGGTGTGGCCTAGAGTGTCTATGCCCTAGGCTTGCACCACCTCTCTGTCCCTCCTCCCCACCCTCTTCACCATTAGGAATGCCCCTGGGCAGCATTTCTCCTATTCTTCACCTGTCTAAACAATGCACATAGGCCTTAACAATCCAACACATGTGCAGTGTTTACACAGGTGATGAATAGGAGAAATCCTGCCTGGGGTATTCCTTATGATGAAGAGGGCTGGGTGGAGGGAAGGATAGGCATTGCAAGCCTAGGGCATAGATACTCTAGGCCACGCCAATTTAACACAGAACTGCAAGTTTAAAAGTAGTTTTTTAGGACAATAACTGCATCACCTGCCGAACGGACCCCAGGACAGATCTATCCGACGGTACAAGTGGTTTTGAGAGGGCAGATTGTGGGTACAGAGTCGCTTTAAATCTATGTAGGGGGGCACACTCTGTGCAATGTTTTTTTTTTTTTCCATTGCCTTTGAGTACAGTCAAAATGTGCGGGCATGTGGCCAAGATGTATTTATTAATTTTTCAATAAAAATATCTTTATGATACCTGTTTTCTTGCAAAAAAATAAATAAATAAAAAAACAACAACGCTGAAACAGTTTTCTGATTAATTACTTATGGCAAAAGGTCACGTCCTCCATAAAGTGCTGGAACTATACCGCAGATGCTGTATCAGGTCACTGTTACCTAATGTAGAAAAGATTCTTACATTATATCATATATTATATATGCCTAAGAAAATTCCAAAGATAAGAGGAACTTAAGAAGTGACAACTACAGTTCAAAAAAAAAAAAAAAAAAAGAAAGAAAGAGAGAGAGAAACAGAAAAGAAATGTTTATATTCACATAAAATACAGTTAAAGGGAACCAATCACACTAAAATTGGGCATAAAGGTAAGGAAACGTGCTGGTACATCAGCCAGCACGCTTCCTAACCATCCATCTGTTCCTCCCGTCCCATGAACATTCACCCCGCAAAGTTAGTTTAATTGTGTCCCGCGCTCTATGCAAATTACCATACAAGTAGTCACGGTGGGCGGGGTCTTAGTCAAATAGTCACTGGGTCCTGGGCCGGCTCCTGCGCTGTAATCACGCCCCTCCGGGCGTGTTGTAAAGCTGCGCCTGGTGACGTCACTCGGGGGGGCGGCATTGCACGTCGGCCATGCCGACATCTTTACTAAGCTGCGCATGCGCAGTACAGTGGGTGAAGCCGCTGCTGTACTACGCCGCGCAAGCGCAGTCTTCTCAGGCTGCACTGCGCATGCGCAGCTTAGTAAAGCTGTCGGCGTGGCCGACGTGCAATGCCGCCCCCCCGAGTGACGTCACTAGGCGCCGCTTTACAACACGCCCGGAGGGGCGTGATTACAACGCAGGAGCCGGCCCAGGACCCAGTGACTACTTGACAAAGACCCCGCCCACCGTGACTACTTGTATGGTAATTTGCATAGAGCGTGGGACACGATTAAACTAACTTTGCGGGCTGAATGTTCATGGGACGGGGGGGGGGGGGGGGACAGGGGGATGGTTAGGAAGCTTGCTGGCTGATGTACCAGCACGTTTCCTTACCTTTATGCCCAATTTTAGTGTGATTGGTTCCCTTTAAGTTCACCATTCTAATGCACATCATGTACAGTATATTTGCTATAGGTACCCTCTTTAAAGGTGAACTCTGGTTAAGAAAGATTTAACCCTGTTCAATCCCCACCCATAATCTAAGCTTGTTTGTAGTAGGTTTATATTACATGAACTGGTTTATTTGTCTGCAGCAGATCCTGACTCACACCATAAAGCTGCTAGAATTCCTCACTTCCTGGTCCATTCTGTCTCGGCTCCTCTGACCTCTCCCTCCCTTCTGAGACAAAGATCACATGGTCTCTCTCCCTTTTATTGCCAGGCAAGATGTAACACATTATATGTAACCCCACCCACCGCCGACATCACACAGGGATCACCTGGCCAAGGGAAGGTAAACAACAGCCTCTTCTGAGTAGTATAGGGAAAAGGAGACTCTGTTGTTTCATCTCTCACTTTCTCTAATCTATCTATGTAGATGAATAGATAGATACTGTGTTTGCTGTGCAAAGCAGAAACAGATCAAGCCAGTGGTGGGCAGATATTACTAGACAGGGGCAGCTACCCGGCAGTTTAAATGCTATTGGATATGAGGTATGCTGCATGCTGGGAGATGTAGTTTTTTAGCTGGGTGCCATGATGTAAAACTGGGATCATTTGTAAAAGTTTGAATCTGGGGCTAGGAGCAACAAGTGGGAAAGACTTCAAACAATCAGTGGGGGGTTCCCTTTAAGGTCTTATAAGAACCTAATAATATATCTAAGAAGTAACAAAATGTTCAAGTTCATGATTTAATGTACATGACAATGTTAAAGGTGTTAAAGGGGTTATCCATCGCTACAAAAACATGGCCACTTTTCCTTCTTCTGTTGTCTCCAGTTCAGGTGTGGTTTGCAGTTAAGCTCCATTTACTTCAATGGAACTGAGTTTCAAAACCCCACCCAAACTGAAAACAACAGTAGGGGGAAAGTGGCCATGTTTTTGTAGCGCTGGATAACCCCTTTAACTTGGCCTTAAAATTACCCAAATATTTTCAATCCATTAAAGGATCACAGATTGTGATCACTGATTGAGTTGTGCTGTAAGGGTAGCTTCACACACACCGTATCACAGTGGATTTTATGTGGTGGATCCGCAGCAGATCCGCAGCAGATTTGATCTAAATAACTGAACACAGCATCAAATCTGCACCATCAAATCTGCTGCAGACCTGCTGCGGATCCTGTACGTGTGAATGCACCCTAAGGCTATGTTCACACTACGCAAAAGTACGGCCGTAGTTGCCATCGGCAACAACGGCCGTACTATATGATATTGCCTACATTTCTATGGGATCCCGGCCGGAGCATATACACACAGTATATGCTCCGGCCGGGTTCCTGTGTGGCGCCGCAAACAACTGACATGTCAGTTTTCTGTGGCCGCAATTCGGTGAATTGCGGCCGTTGGAAACCCTGTCAGTTCACACAATTAAGCGAGCGGCTCCGGCCCCTTGCTTCATTGTATGCTGTGGGAGGTACCCTGCGGCCAGAAAGATCATCCTGCCGGTACTTAACTACCGGCCGGGATGATCCGGGCAGAGACCGGCAGTTCCGTGACCCGGCCAGGTCACGGAATGGACGGTCTAATAGGATGTGTGAACATGACCTAAAAATAAGAATGACTTGTTGAGGCTACATTTTATTGTTTACGGGACTTAAAAGGGTATTACCAACGAGGGTAGTTAATGGCCTATCCACAGTATGCGCAGGACGGGGCCTAACTACAATATCACAAGGGGACCTCTTTGGTAGCTCCCTGGAGAATGAATGGAGCTATGGTGCACAAGTGTGACCCATAGCCCCATTCAGCAAGGATTTTTGGGTCCCCATTCTTAAGATCGCTGGGGGCCCTGCAATGTCTTAGTTATTCTCTATGCTGTGCATATCCAGATGGGAATACTCCTTTAAAGGTTAGGTTGCTTATGCCTTGGTGCTGTATACCACAGGACACCTTCTTGTGGGCTGCATGCCTCAATAAGTCAGAGCTGTTTTGGTGGACCAACAAAAAAGTTAGGCGAGTGGTTTTAATGTTATGGTCAATTGATGTACTTGTAGATAGAAATATTTGCTTAGAATGGTAAATCAACAGAATTTACTCTTGGTTTGCTTATTTAGATTACTCTCTGTTTAGTTTATCTGAAAGCAGATGGTTCATAGATGAATGTCACTTCTTTGGTATTTTAAAATGAAGCACTTCTTTCAATCAACACGAGGAAAAATGGTGGAAGTGATGAGAAGGATGTTATTGTTTATAAGGAAAATGTTTTAAAAGTAAAGCAAAACCTAAGAGCAAGACGCTTGGCAGGTTTGTTACTACATTAGAAAAACTAAATTATTCAGTGGTTTGTAGGATTTGCTTCTTAAAAGGGAACCTATCACATTGAAAATACAGTCAGATCTTCATGTTATAAAGCCAGGGGGGGCTGAGCAGATTGATATATAGTTTCATGTAACAAGTTCTAGAACATTTTATTATTTTTTCTTCCAAATCTCTGCTCATATTGGGCTAAGTAGTCATGTGGGTGGGTAGAAGTCAATCACTGGGTGGGACCGCCCACTAGACTCCTTAACCTAGAAGGAGCAAAGATTTACATAAATAACTGACAAACTATCTTGAAACTTTTCCCACCGGGCTATCTATCAATCTGCCCAGCTCCTCCTGCTTTATATCATGTGGCCTACAGTTTGGACTGCATTTTCAATATTACGCATAAAAAATATATATATGAAAATAGGACAAAAAACCCATAAATATTCAGCCCAGACTTTACACTCCAAATACATAGAGTCAATATTTGATGCCCCCCAAAAAATAGACCCCTGGCCTTACCACTTAAATAAATGTAGACCCCAGACCTGATGCCTAAATACATATACATAACAATATATACATATTCAAACAAAACTTAAAACCAGGTGATAATCATGTGACTAGTCTGCAGAGGTCTTTCAACAGTAATAGAACCTGCAAACAGATGGTCATATGACCATCTGAGTATAGGTCCCTTTACAGGTCCTGTGTGCATCTGATTTCATATCATTATTGGGAAAACAAAAAACAGAAAAACTAAATCAGCATGTACATCAAATATTTGGGTGACTATGGAACCCCCTGGAGCCACAGCTACCAGCTGCACCCAATATCATACCTGCCAATAAGTGATGCAAAAGTTGCAACTCAATTTAACCCCTTAAGGACAGAGCCAATTTCGATTTTTGCGTTTTAGTTTTTTCCTCCTTGTGCTTAAAAGGCCATAGCACTTGCATTTTTCCACCTAGAAACCCATATGAGCCCTTATTTTTTGCGTCACTAATTGTACTTTGCAATGACATGCTGAATTTTTGCATAAAGTACACTGCGAAACCAGAAAAAAATTCAAAGTGTGGTGAAATTGAAAAAAAAAAAGCATTTTGTTTATTTGGGGGAAATGTGTTTTTACGCCATTCGCCCTGGGGTAAAACTGACTTGTTATATATGTTCCTCAAGTCGTTACGATTAAAACGATATGTAACATGTATAACTTTTATTGTATCTGATGGCCTGTAAAAAATGTAAACCATTTTGTAACAAATATACGTCACTTAAAATCGCTCCATTCCCAGGCTTATAGCGCTTTTATCCTTTGGTCTATGGGGCTGTGTGAGGTGTCATTTTTTGCGCCATGATGTGTTCTTTCTATCGGTACCTTGATTGCACATATATGACTTTTTGATCGCTTTTTATTACAATTTTTCTGGATTTGATGCGAGCAAAAATGGGCAATTTTGCACTTTGGGATTTTTTTGGCGCTGACGCCATTTACCGTGCGAGATCAGAATTGTGATTAATTAATAGTTCGGGCGATTACGCACGCGGCGATAGCAAACATGTATTTATTTATTTACTTTTATTTATAACCTGGGAAAAGGGGGGTGATTCAGACTTTTATTAGGGGAGGGGGCTTTTTACTATTAGCAACACTTTTTTTTTTACTTTAACACTTATACTAGAAGCCACCCTAGGGGACTTCTAGTATAAGTGCTTTGATCTCTCATTGAGATCTCTGCAGCATAGATATAAGCTGCAGAGATCCATGAGATAGGCGCTTGTTTACTTCCGGCTGCTGCAGCCGGAAGTAAACGAGTGCCGAGCCGAGGACGGCGCCATCTTGGAGCGGTCCCCGGCCGGCTTCAGAAACGGAGATCGCTCCTCCGGGATAACATAACATATAACTTTGTAATGTGTGTTATTTAGTGAAATAATGCTTTGCACCGCACTACCCCTTTAATATCATATGTTGAGGGACCACTGTAATTAAACGTCAAAATACACCATGATGACATAGTCCCTTCAAGCATTTTTGATTTCTCTACAGTATATACTAATGTAGACATCAAATAACAACTTCTTTGGAGTTTCCAAGAAAACTTATTCTATTGAGGTATTGCTATTGAGTAACACTGGTATTATTCCATTGTAGCATATCCTACACTCCAAGTATTGGGCTCAAAGTGCAACTTTTCTTCCAAGAAACTGTAAGCAGAAGAGATGACTCAACGTTAGGGGTCATTTGAGAGTCGAATTTACTAACAAACAACACGGCTATTAAACTGCCTTTTATGCTGCTTTCTGCTTTTGAGAACGTCCATTTTACAACACACAAGACTCTCTTTAGCTGAAATTATATTTCTTTTTATCTAGGTATTATAATTACAATGTAATTTAGTTTATTACTCTGAGATCTGACCTTTGTGTCCGTACTGTAACCTTGCCTATATCTGCACTGCATGGGAATTGATCAAGCGGAGATGCTGTGTTTTTAATGTATTTAACTAATCACCCGGGACTGGGGGAAAAAAAAAATCATTGGTGACTTAAACCAGATTCAAGATGAAAACCTCAGGGGTGAGAGGCTTGTGTTTAAATCACTACACTACCTTTACCATTGAAGAACTGCAAATCTGACTTATGCAGGCTCCCAGCCAAATGGTTCAAATTACACATTGGCTGGAAAACAGATAAATCCCCAATCTCTTATTTAACTTCGCCCCCTAGTCAGGCAATGCAGACCAAGCCTTGGTAGGATAACAGTGAGGGAATGAGTTTGAGTGAGTATAACCTTTGATCTTTCGCCAGTTTTCACTTACCTACAGCAGGGTGCATTTTGTAGCCAACATGCAAATACAAAGCAAGGAATCTTATAAAAACAAAGCCATAAATTCTACATTTACTGTTTGCCGAGTAGGACTGGAATCGGAATTGTAAGTTACCAGCCTGCTTGTTAGGAATAAAAAAAAAAAATCAAATATTCTTAGGTTATTCAGGAAATGTTAATATTTGTCGAATTATTTTTATTGACATATACAAGGAACACGGAAGTATAAGCCCATGGGCCCCAGTGTAAGCAATAACATATTATTTATTGCCTTCTCTAATGGGGCAGAGATTTTTGAAGAGATTTTTGGATTGCTCAGACTACAGGTAAGACTACAAACTCTATATCACTTATAAATATGCCCACTGACCTACTATGTAAAGGAAACAAGGGTTCGGCTGGCTGTCAGTATAAAGTGTACAAGCTTTTCCCAAGACTTTACCGACAGAGGATGTCAGTGAAGATCGCAGTTGGGTATGATGAAAACTCTGGAAATCTAAGTTGTTGAAAGTGTTCAGATCACTTAAAGTATAACCTACATTTTAAGCACTGTGTGATCTTTTAACATTTCGGACATCAGCAATATTAAAGGACAACTCCGGCGGGACCCCCCCCCCAAAAAAAAAAACACAGACACACACAGACACCATACTCACCATCCCTCCGGTGACGATCGCCACTCCATTCGCCCGCCGTCCGCCTCACCGTCACCTGCCTCCGCCGTCCAGCGATGTCTCTTGCTTCCGGGTCCATGAGAGAGAAAAGGCTGCCAGTGCGCTTGCGCACCGGCAGCCTTTTCATTGGCTGGAGCGCATCACATGGCTTCCAGCAAGCTCAGCCAATCAGGGCTGAGCAAGCTGGAAGCCATGTGATGCGCTCCAGCCAATGAAAAGGCTGCTGGTGCGCATGTGCACCAGCAGCCTTTTCTCTCCCATTCACTCTCAATGAAGACGCCGAAGAGGAAGAAGACCCGGACCGCCCCCCAGCTCTGACGTCACCCGACACCAGGGAAGAGGACCGTGACGACCGTAATAGGTAATGTATACATTCTTTAACTTCCGGGGTGGGGGGTCGGGGGTCGGAAAGTGGGGGAAGGGGGCCAGACCGGGTATTTAACCACATTACAAAGTTATATAACTTTGTAATGTGTGTTAAATAAGCCAAAAATTTTTTTCGCCGGAGTTGTCCTTTAATGGTGCATGGCAAGAGAGATTTAGCTTAGTCTAACAGCAAATTCAGCAAGTTCAATCAACATTACTGATCACATATGATCTATTTGCTAGTAGATCCAGCTCATGTTTTTGGAATTTGTTTGCAATATCTAATATTTCTTGGTTAAATGTCTTTTGGCTAAAAGTAATTAAAGGGCTACTCTGGCCCTTTAAAATTTTTATAATGCTGCCCTTGCATAGAACATAATAAAGAGCCTATTCTTACCTAAACATGCTCCCCTGGGTCCTGTTGTAGCATCTTCAGATCCCTTGTTGAATGCTCCCACTACCTCTTTTGAATTGTCTTGGCAGTGGTAGCCCACAAAGCTATTCACTGGCCGCAGTCAGTGATTGGATGAAGATCTGTCACTGCTGATATGAGTCCATCTTGGTAGGGGCAGGGGGAACATTCAAAGAGGGACCAGAAGACACAGGAGTGGGACAGAAGGCTCTTTATTATGTCCTATATACAGTAAGTGCAGTAATCTATATATAAAAAAGGGCTAGCGAACCCCTTTATATAGCAGTGGTCATTTTAAAGGAGTATCCCAATGGGATATGCCATCAATGTCTAAGATGGGAATACCCCTTTAACAGTGGATACCATTAGATCTGCTTGTTATTAAAGTAAGAACAAACTTTGAACTGCGATTTTTATGTCTAGCGAGTATTTTCTTAACTCCGTCACCGAGGAATAATTGCACGAAACACTCAAAAGGAAAGAAAAAGTAATAGTAAGCAGGGAAAATCTTGAAACTGTTTTCTTTTTTTTTACAGGTTTGTACAATCATTAATATAAAGGTTTTTGAAGGCCAACTTCCATTAAAATGTGTCACTGACAGACTTTTAAACATTGCTGGAAAATCACTTAGTATTATTAAACTACTACTTAATCATCACGGTAAGAGAAAAATCATTTCCTCTCCTGAAGGGAAGAGAACAAATGCCAAAAATCAGATCAGATAAACAAATGGAAACTGGTGAGAAATAAAATGACTACATTTGTTTAATGGAAATAGATAACATTCTTGTTTAATCGCTTTCGTGAAATTGGGCCGAAAGTTTCATGAGGGCGAAGGGGATGTTGGGAGTTTATTACCGCTGGTCACCCGCGCTCAATAGATTAGCTGATTTAACTAAATAAAGTGTCCATTTGCTGGAAAATAAGCCGTACAGTCTGGAGGCTTGTTGGCCGGTCCGCTCTATCGGTACCCAGCTGTGTTGTCACAAAATTAATGTTTTTGGCGTATGACAAAGATAAATAAAAACATCTGGAATAGAGGTTTTGTCTTACAAACTTTCATTGGGATTATAATAGATTTCGTCATGGACCTAATGATTGTGGTCCAAGGAAAATAAATATATGGATAAAATGATACTGTGATAACTAGTAGTTTGCCGTGAAAACAATAAGTATGTGAACCTTGATGGGAATGTTCACCTTTTTATAACGTGTTGTTTTCAGGTCCAAAATTGTGTTATTACTTTAATGACTATTATAGAAGACCGCAACTTGAGCATGCTCCATTTCCATCGTACCGGTGGCTGTAATCATGTTTTCCCGCACTCCCTAGGGCTGCATCCAACTTCTTCAACCACCTTTTAGAGGTAACCTGTCAAGTGTTTTGTACAACCAAACCACAGCAGTATGAAACAGGAACGGACTGCCTTATTATAATGAGATATGATATGCTGTGAGAAATCATAGTTTGAAGATAAACTGGGAATGGGCATAAAATCGAAGAGGAGGGGTATACTTAGAGACCTGTCAACTAAGACTAGTCCTGCTCTGCTGAGCTTGTTAGAAAAGCCTATTTTATTTTTGTTTTTAAGAATAACATAAAGGGGCATAAATTCCTATATAGTGGATGTATAAGGAGGCAGGGCCAGAAACTTTAATTTGCCCCTTTTTTGTGTGTATTTCAATTATTTTATTTTGTATTTTTTATTCATTTATTTTTTTTTCTTTGTAAAGACATTAGGAAGGTTAGAACAGTAACAATTCATTTTTACTTTTTCTTTGGTTTGCACAGCATCATTTAAATGAGAAGACAGGGGATTTCGAAGATCTAGCAGCTGGCAGGGGCAGGGGGGAATTTGATAATGAGTAGGCACTTACCTCTCCCTGTACCTACTGTGAGCGGCAGGACTGGTCTTGGGACCCCCCACTAAAAGTCATTGTGATGATATCACAACATGAGGAAAATACCTGTACCGGCTGATGGACTGGCCGCTCAGCCAATCAGTGACCAGTCTCTTACTAGCTGAGCAGCCAGTCCATCAGCAAGGTAGTGGCGTGTATACCCCAGATAGCCTGTAGCTCAGTGGGCATCCCGAGGCCAGTCCTGCAGCTCACCCTGGGCACGGGAATAGGTAAGTTCGTACTTGTTATCAAATTCCCCCCTGCCCCTGCCGGCTGCAAGATTTTTAAAGTCCCCAGACTTTAGTTGCATTTAAAACACCTATAAATTCTGGATTCTTGTGATAAACGTCCTATACCCCAAAAGAAAACAGGGATAAGGGGGGGGAAAAAAGATAACCGAATGGTAATAGAAACAGAACTAAACACCTATAAGACCCATCCGATATGCAAATGAGCAAAATGTCAAATGAATTGGTACAAAAGAACTTTATTGAAAAATATTGCAACAACAAATAGGGACAAGAAAGAAAAAATTAAATATAAAAACAAACAAAGACCTGGGAGGTGGGAGACCAAGCATGAGGGGAGGTATATGTTTACAAAATAAAGTGCAAGTGCATATATACAGTACTCATAGGCTTTCAGTATGCAGTCCGGTTATAAGCATATTATAAAGTGCAAGTGCTCAAACATGACCAAAAAACACAAGCTGCATAACAAAATCTAGCAAGGTATAGGCAGGTGCACATAAACAACATTACCCAGGGATATGATTCCCAGCCCCTCAGGACTCCCACCTCACACTCCTCCAACGTCGTTTCGCTATTCGCTTCTTCAGGGAGTGGTGAGGGGGAGACCAGAGGAATGTTATATAGTACGCCCTGATGCCCTATTGGATGGCTATAATACTCACACCCATCCAATAGGGCATCAGGGCGTACTATATAACATCCCTCTGGTCTCCCCCTCACCACTCCCTGAAGAAGCGAATAGCGAAACGACGTTGGAGGAGTGTGAGGTGGGAGTCCTGAGGGGCTGGGAATCATATCCCTGGGTAATGTTGTTTATGTGCACCTGCCTATACCTTGCTAGATTTTGTTATGCAGCTTGTGTTTTTTGGTCATGTTTGAGCACTTGCACTTTATAATATGCTTATAACCGGACTGCATACTGAAAGCCTATGAGTACTGTATATATGCACTTGCACTTTATTTTGTAAACATATACCTCCCCTCATGCTTGGTCTCCCACCTCCCAGGTCTTTGTTTGTTTTTATATTTAATTTTTTCTTTCTTGTCCCTATTTGTTGTTGCGATATTTTTCAATAAAGTTCTTTTGTACCAATTCATTTGACATTTTGCTCATTTGCATATCGGATGGGTCTTATAGGTGTTTAGTTGCATTTACTACATTGCTGTTATTTTCAGTAATTTCTGACAATTCAAGAGCCACTGATTGCACCTGGTCTCACTCCTGAGTCCCGCTGCAGTCCTAAAAACCAATCACACTAAAAATGTTGTTATGGCTACCCCCGGCACTGTTCCCAGACATATAAATAAACGCTGTGAGAATTACTTAAAAAAAACCCTGAACAAACTACTTTGTAAAACTCGCCCATCTTGTCATGTGGGCTTTCTGGAGCTCATGATTAGTAGACGTGATCAAACAGTGGAAAAAGCTAGGTTTGATCAAACTCGAACCTAGCCAGACCTTCTGCATTTAATTGCTAATGCCTTCCCTGTCCGTGCGGAAGGAGGAGACAGCCCAGGGACCGCCTGGAATTCTGGGATTCAGCCTAGGTAATAGGCTGAATCCTGGAATTCCAGGCGGTCCCCGGGATGTTTCCTCCTTCTGGATGGACCGGGAAGGCATCAGCAATTAAATGTTGAAGATCCGGCTAGGTTCGAGTTCGATCGAACCTAGCTTTTTCCGCTGTTTGATCAAGCCTACTGATTAGTCATGGCTGGTGGGAAATCTAGCCGGCAAACAGGCCGGGCTTAGGGGCAGGCCCTGTATGATGCTGCTGGATCCTGTCTGGCAAAACAAGAAAACAGCTGGGCCCAAAGATCACATAGGAGAAAGCAGCAGGAGAGTGAGGGATGGGGTTAGGTACAGGCTCATTTATTGATTTATGGCATGGGGAGCCAGTAGGGAAAGTGTTATATTCCCACAAAAAGCAGTATTTTGGACATTTTTAAAATAAAAAAATGTTTTTAGGAGTGAGCCTGTTCCTTGTATAGGTGAAGTTACATGACCAACGATATGCTTCAGTGATTGGCTGATCCAGCAGTTTATTTGAAGAAGAGGAAACAGATAAATAGGCAGTCTTAGAGTGTAACCGGCAGGGGATTGGGGCAGGTGAGTACAGCTGCTGTATATCTAGTTATAGTACATACATTGTAAGGCTATGTTCACACAATGTATTTTTTCATATTGCAACAACCGCCGTAGTTAATACGAGAAAATACGTTGGCCGGGTGTCTATGGGATACACATAGTATATGCTCCGGCCGGGACCCCTAGCGGGGCCGCAAACAATTGACATGTCAGTTTTCTGCAGCTGTTATTTAGTGAACTAACCCTGTCAGTTCACACAATGAAGCGAGCGGCTCCGATGCTGTGAGGAGTTCTGATGTGGGTGCGCGCTGATGTGCCCGCATCCGAAATCTGCGGTGGGAAAGATCATCTGGCTGGTACTGCAGTACCAACCGGTATGATCTTTTCAGAGACTGGCCGCTCCATGACCCAGCCGGGTCGCCGAACGACCGGTCTCTTAAGCCATGTGAACATGGCCTAAGCATACGTAAGTTCACATAGGTGCAATGCAGAATGCAACGTGAGCCCAAAGTCTAAAGGTAGTGGTGACCTGCAGGAAGGACAACACCTGAGCTCTGCTATACGTGCAAAGGTGCTATACGTGTCTGATGCCTTCACGTTGGCATTGGCCGCTGGAAACACTGAAAAATTTGCCCACATAACAATAGTATTTTCTGTAATTTCCAGCTATCCAAATATCGACTTTTATTGTTATTCTATTGAAAAAGTATATATCCAATTACGTAATACAAAACCATTAGACAATATTTTCTGGGTTAAATTGTCCATATAATGTACATTTATGGTGTATTTTACAGGTGCTGTGCAGCGCTTTTTAGGGACTTGCCTTTATTAAATATATTCCCAGTTTTCTTGCAAATGAACCATAATATATAATTTGTGCTGTATGAACGGTATAATTTATATTGCATTCTTTTGATTCCTAGCGGGATTAAAGTGGGGAGTTTTAGTTTGAACTTCTCTGGATTCACATATCTCATAATAAAAGATCATATTAAACATCTATAAGCATTAAAACTAATAATTTCAGGTTACAACCCAGAATTATACCCAGTAATATTTATAAAATACCTGTGATCACTTTATTGTATAATATTGCTGTTTCCATTTTTATTAGGCATATTGCTACGCGGCTTATACAGCATGAAACATTTTTAGTCTTTATGTTTCACTTAGGCCTCATGTGTAAGCTACATCATGTCTCAGTACAACGTATATTGGAGTATATTGCTTCTGGGCTCTCATTTATACGGAACTGACAGAAAACAAGTCATGCTATGTTTTATTGTCTTCTGCATTAGGGGACTATTCAAACCTAGAGGCATAGCTTCTCCGTAATACAGTGGCAAATGATGACAACATATGGTGGCTCAAGGAGTTGCTGTTGCTCTGTATTATAGAACTATAAGGATTTGTAGAGCAGAACCTTAAAGGGGTTATCCAGGCTTAAAAAAACATGGCCGATTTCTTCCAGAGGCAGCCCAACTCTTGTTTCTAGTTCAGGTGTGGTTTGCAACTAAGCTCCATTCACTTCAAAGGAACAACGTTAAAAAACCTCACCAAAACTAGAGACAAGAGAAGTCTTTAGAAGAAAGTGGCCATGTTTTTCTAACACTAAATAACCCCTTTAAAGGGGTTATCCAGGCTTAGAAAAACATGGACGCTTTCTTTCAAGAACAGCACCACTCCTGTCCTGAGTTTGAGTGTGGTTTGGAAGCTCAGCCCTACTGAAGTGAATGGAGATCAATTGTAATACCACACACAACCTGGGGACATGCTGTTTTGGTGCTGTTTTTACAAGACAGTATTTATGTTTTGAACATATCTTGAGAGCTTTCAAGTCCCTTCTGGCTTGCTGTTGGCAGCCGGAGCTGGTAGAAAAGATGGAAACAGCCAGACAGTTTTATTCAGATTCCATTGCTCCCATTGACTTTAAAGAGATTATCTAGGATTTAAAAAAACAAAAAAAAAAAAAAAAAAAAAAAACATATTTGCTTTCTTCCACGAACAGCGGCACTATTCTCCTCAGTTATTGTGTGGTATTGCAGCTCATTTCCATTAAAGTGAATGGAGCCAGATTGTAATTCTACATACAACCTGAGGACAGGTGGGGCATTGTCTTTTGTAAACAAGCAGCTATGTTTCTGAATCCTGAATAACCTTTTCAATAGCTCGCAGTGTCACACTTTTTTCGCAACTTCCATTGATATCTGTGAGAACTAGACAGAATAAATGAAACACCAATCACAGCTTTTTCCAGTCACAGCCACTACAAACAAGCCAGCAAATATTGGGGAGCACTCAATCTCAAGACCTCAAGGTGATTTCAAGGTGCAGGTTGGACAATCATACCATGTCGTATGGACGTGCCAATTGGAAATACCCATCTAAGGGGGTTTTCCACAAAGACGAATAGGTCTAAACTGATCCAGTATGTAAAACTTAACATATTTCAAATGTATAAGCATCACTGAAAATGTATGTCTGAATACATCCCCTTTGCGCTTTTTTTGCTTTGCCCTGTTGCCCTTGGTAAGGACCATCTTAGGTCATTCACTGAGGTGGACACACATGTTTAGTTCCAATGCAATCTCCTGGTCTGTCCAAAAATTGTTGGCAGTAAGTCTATATTGTATATGCATGCAGAGGGGACTGTGGGAAAGTGGTTCATAAGAGGAAACCAGGAAGTGATCAGGTTCATGGGGGAGAATGGTGCCCTCTTCCGTGTATTCAGCAGCCTCCAGCATGCTCAAGCAGTCACTTACTGAGGGACAGCACCACAGCCAGTGATTGGCTGTGCGAACTGTCACTCTCTAGACACAATAGTGACAGCCTGCTCAGCCAATCATTGGCCATGGCACTGTCTGTTCTTATTTTGTCAGTGACTGGCTGAGTGGAAGATAACAGCCCACTCAGTCAAGTCAAGTACTAAGAGTGACAGCCCGCTCAGCCCATCACTGGCCACGGTGCTGTCCCTCAGTCAGTGATTGCTACACATCATGTAATTTCTACAATTTCTACACATCATATTATTGCACATATAGCTGGCACTACATTCCTCTCCTTTTGCCGATCCCTAAAAAAGATTTTCAAATACTTGCAAAGCCTGTTAACATAAATCCTTGATTATGTGAAAACAGAGGAATGCCAGCAAACAAATGTTAGTTCCCCCAAAAAGAAAACTAAATAAATACAATGCAGGAAGGATCCAAACATAAACAGAAGGGGGGATTTTTTTTACCAGCCAGAAGTTTGTGTCCATCCAGCTTAGCCTGTTACTCTGCATTGTTGATCTAGGATAATACTTCTGTCTTGTTCGCCATATGACTCAGGATATTGCTGGGTATTACTGTTCTGCAAGAGCTTTATATCACAAGCTGTCGTGACAAAGAAATATCACCAATGACAAACCTCCTCCCGCACCACTATGGCCTAAAACCCTTCCCAATACACCCACTGCTATTTAGCCAAATCCCATACTCCGATCTCAGCCGTAACCCTGTTTTTTTTTTTTTTTTACTATTTAGCTAATGGCCACATTGTGGTCACAATGGTGTTCTAGAGCCTCATGTAGCTTATGGCCATTGAAAGGTACCCATGCTAAAGAGTATTCAAGGTTGTCTTCTAAAGTACTGATCTGTGCAGAGTTTGGCACAGAAACAGTTAACTACATTGATTTGAGTGTTCATGTATGTCCCCATGATGGCATCATGAAGGGTTAAAATGTGTTTTTATATGAAAATTTTTGTCTCGAATCTTTCTTCACAGTAATTCCAGCCATTGTTGCTGTATAGGACTAAGTTCACACTACGGGATTTTTTGTCCGTCATTGCAGACAGCAGTAAAAAAGATACCGGTATTTGCTAATGACGGCCATCTATAATGATCAAGATCATTATTGGCGCCATCATCAGCAAATATCAGATGTCTTTTTGATGGCTGAAAAATCTTCTAGTCTGAACTTAGTCAATTATGAGGTGATTTGTTAGTTTGCTACTATATGTGGAAGGTGAGTCAAAAATCTCAGGACACCCTTGGCATATCTGAATACCCTAGCAAGTAATGACTGGGGTGGTGGGTGTGGCTGTAATCTTAAAAGCCACCATATTGGTTGAAGAGCAAGGTGGTCATGTAGCATATCGAAGAAGACCAGAATTGTCTTAGAAACTTTTGAACCACAAATGACATTGCAAACCTGATGGTGGCAATCGATAACTGGGTCTGAGATAATGTGGGTCTTCCTTGATAAGCTACATAACCACCTTTCCATGTAATGGCTTTCAAGATGGCAACCATATTCCCTACATAGCCTGAACAATAGGTCCCTTAACCGTTCACTTGCTGGGGTATTAATTTATGTAATTTTCCCTCTTCTTCTATAATAAAAAGTTATCCTGAGAAGTATGACCCATATACAGTACTTTAACATTAGGTCATCATGTGCCTAAACATAGCAGTAATATACAACTATATTCATGTGCTCTAACTTGGACAATCGGAGGCTTGAAAACTTCTTTTTTTCATGTTCTGGAATCCAGATGTGAGAGATAGGAAGATATTATGGAGAGGAATAGGATATACCAGGCCATAACTCACACACTACAATTACCATTTCATATCACTCCTAACATACTATAAATGGCGCAATATTAAAATTGTCTATGTCTTCCGGACAAAAACGAGAATGGAAAACTAGCTTGAGGTGCTGGAGAATATGGCAGTGTGACACTATATCTCACACTGATCGCTGTGCGGACACCTGCACGGCATGACATAGTGGAATCCGGTTTCTGACAAATAGAAAGTTAGTTTTATTTCATTGCAGCACTTTAAATATTCTTTTTATGTATGTGCACTGGCAGGAAGGCAGGCATGCAACACAACCCCAGGCGCATTACTGGCCAAGGTTAGGATTTATATATTTCATATGCAGTCTCATACACTTTCAAATACAAATCACTTTTTTCCCTCTTCTCATATGTTTCCTGAACCGTGCATTTAAATACTACAAATCAGATGACTACAGGTGCTCATAAATATTCCAGTGAAATATTCTAGTTTCCTTTGATACAGTTTATTTTCCTTATAGGACTAAATATTGGATTTAAGGAGCTCAGGGTGTGTGGTGTGTAGGTGTATGTTTGTGGGGGAATATAAGTATATAGGTATTTAGCTTGTTGGGAGCGCAGAGGTAGCGTTTGAATCCAGGTCCTGGTTTCTAAGGAGGCCCAAAGGCCCCACAGTCACATTACATTCACATTCAAACTTGCCTATGTCATAGTACCAAAGTACAGAGAGTATTAGATAGTTCTTAGGGAAAAGATACCCTCCCCCTTTTCATTGAGCTGTCTGTGACTGCAGTGACTACTGTTTTATGTTGCAGTAAAGTGCCAAGGAGGCGTGGCCTAGTTTCCCTTACAGCCCTTCCTACGGATAGGACCCTTAAGGCCCGTTTATACAGGAACATTACAAAAATGCTCCTTCGACCCATAATTGGCCTGTGTAAAAGTGTCAGTGATCATCAAGCTAGCTCATCGGCTGATTACATCTTTTGTGTGGGTGGTAAAATTTATTGCTATTGGCTGCACATCTCCCTGTGCAAATGGGATGTGAGGGCCATAGCAATACATTTAAATGGCAGCACAAACAATACGCATAAACGATACAGCGATCGATAGAGTAGCTGCACGATCAATTGTGCATTGCAAAGCCACTGCAAACGGGCACCAATCTTGATGATCGGTGCTCAGGTCCTTGCATGGCCCCTTGTGGTGCTGTCTAAAAACGCCTTTAGTTTCCAATCCTTAGCCAGGCTAAGACTAAGTTTTTCTTTGTATTATGATATTTTATTGGCCACATTGTGACAATGGGCTATAGAACATATTTTATGTCACTTGATGCGTAAACCTATGTCTAAATGTCTAAATGCTTTATTGTTTTGGAAGTGATTGTGATCACACACAGATAGATAGATGGATAGATTAAAAAAGAATGGCTGGATAGATAGATAGATAGATAGATAGATAGATAGATAGATAGATAGATAGATAGATAGATACCTTTTGTATTGCTATAACTGTGTACTTCAAAGGTGACATGCTAATTTGTAACATATGTAGTCTGCTCTTTGAAGCTGCAATTCTTTTATTTTTTTTTCTTCTTACAGTAAGGGTAAAAGAAATATGAAGTGAGTAGAAAATAGAACAAGTACAATGGGAAATGTACATTTTAACTGATGATCAACTTTTGGTTTAGCCATAAAAAAAACTATAATACGGACCGGAACCGGAACTATTATTATGTTTCCTATGTATTACACATGTAGCACATCATTAAAGTACATGCTTTACTTTTCATTTAAAAAAATTGCTTTTTAAATGAAATATCCATCAAATTAAAATATTCACAATTTTGTCAAATATAATGTGCAGTTAGTGAATTCTGGAAAATCTAGTGGTTTTTTTTGTCCCTTTTCTTGTCCTTTCTACTAATGCAGAATGCTCATAGTATTTTTAATTTGTTTTTCCTTTCCCCCACCCCCCATAGATACAATTGTCACTTTATTGTAACGGCTTCTTCAACCCTCAAAATATGTTATCACTTAAATGATTAAATGTATGATTTATTTCAAAGGCGCTTGTGTGTTGACTTCAAGAAGAAATGTATTGGAGGAGGAATGTGAGCAAAAAAGAAAAGAAATTCCGATTCTCAATTGTAAATATTCCCTTAAACCCAAATTCAATAAAAGACCCAGGGAAACAGACATTGTAATTTTGCCAGTGATTGTAACGTTTTGTCTTCCTTAAGTTTCTTTCCTTTTATCTCAAGCAAAGTCTGGCAGAGTTCATTTTATATGTGTTGTCTCAGAAATATTATATCTTCTCTAACCAAGTTTGCTCTGTTTGCGGTTAAGCATGTCATTTACTTTAGACAAATAGGCCCTTATACCCTTTAAAGTAGTAGATAAAGGACCATCTTCATTAAGTGCCACTGGGAGACTGGCACCACTAACTAATCAGGAGCTTTAGCAGCTTCATATCCAAAGGATGCATCAAGTTCAAAGCAGATTGGGACATCCTGCTCAGTGTCGTGTTTCATGGAGCTAGTAAACCTGCTCCAGGCTAAAAGGGCCTTTTAAATGTAATTTTCTCTGTATCTTTATCTTTCCAGTGACATAAAGCTCAACGCAGCCTAATGTAGACACTTAACTTGTGTTAATGGAGTTTATTTTATTTTAAGTTGTTAATGGATAGAAGAAAATGAATGATAATCTATCAGGTGTGGTTTGCAGACTGATAGCATAGTAGAATGTAAAGGTCCTATTCCACGGAGCGATAGTCGGCCGAATCGGCCCGATTCGGCCAATTGTCGCTCCGTGGAATAGAGACAACGATCAGCCGTGATCGTGTCATCGGCTGATCGTTTATTTAGGTTCAAACCTAAAATCATCGGGCATCAACCGCGTATCGCTGCATAGAATAGCGATGCGCGGCAGGCGGCCGACGATTTCACAAGTACCATGCTTTACCTAAGCATGTTGCAGGTCTTCTCCTGCGCCGCTTCTTCCTCCTGATCCGGCGCGCAGCAGCAGCTTCGGTGCGGCCTGTCTGAGCTGACAGACCGATCAGCCAATCACTGGCCAGGACCGCCGTGGCCAGTGATTGGCTGAGTGGTCTGTCAGCTCAGACAGGCCGCACCGAAGCTGCTGCTGCACGGGGGACTGGGAGGCAGAAGGAGCGCATGAGAAGACCTGCAACATGTTTAGGTAAAGTATGGTGTTTAAAGAAGGGCTGCAAGGACATAGGTAACGATCTCCCTGCAGCTAAACGATTATTGGGCAGTGTAATAGGCCCAGTAAATGAGCGCCGATCTAGGAGCTCGGGCCCCCATCAGCCCGTGGAATAGGACCCTAACTGTTGAGGAGAAAACTTTATATTTATCAGGTAGGGTTCTGGGAAAACAGCAGACAAGTGCAGCCCTGCAACTGACACCCGCCCCAGCTCACCCTACCTACTTGCCTCAGCAGTCCTAGGTAACTGTAGACAACTTGTCGACATTCCCTATACTGAATAAGGTGCAACACAGGACAAGACAAGACGAACACACACAATATAGAATAGTCAGAGAAGCAATGTCAGCAACCGGGTAGCAAAGGTACAAAATCAGAATCAGTAAGCAAAGTCAGGGTACAAAATCCAAGGTCATATTATAACCATCAAACAATCAGTGAAACGCTAGATCCAAGCACAAGGGCTCTTTCACAGGCACTGGACTGAGACCAGGGGCTGGGTTAAATAGTGCTCAGAAACTAAAGTGCTAACAGCTAACAGGTCATGTCAGCTGTCAATGACAATCACCAAAATGAGTGCAGCTGAAGCTGATCGGCCGGGGGTGGTGAAGTCCTGACCGAAGCCACATCATGGAAAGCGCCGCGGCGCACAAATATAAGGCTGCAACCCAGCAACCGGCCCTGCCTGTAACCAGGGACGCCGTTGGCGTTACTTCCAGCCGAGCCACGCGGCACCTCCACTAGTCAGCAGTTTGAAGAGGCTTCAGCCCATATACATTAAATGGCTGTAAGTCTTCTTCAATACATGTATACTTAGTTCAGGACATGTGTAGAGATGAGCGAACTTTTTAAAAGTTCCGACCGGACTTCCGAATTTTTTAAAAAAGTTTGGTTCGACCGAATTTCAGATTTCTTTGGATTTCATAGTTTAACCCCTTAAGGACAGAGCCTGAAATGGCCTTAATGACAGAGACAAATTTTATGAAAATGACCTGTGTCACTTTAGAATTAATAACTTCGGGATGCTTTTACCTATCCGGCTGATTCTGAGATTGTTTTCTCGTGATATATTGTACTTTACATTTCTGGTAAATTGGAGTCGATATTTATAACGAATATTTATGAAAAAAAAACAAAATAACGTGAAAAATTGTGAAAAAAATGCATTTTTCCAACTTTGAAACTTTTTTGCTTATACAGACAGTGGTTATACCACATAAATTATATATTAAATAGCATTAGCAACATGTCTACTTTATGTTGGCGGCATTTATTAAACGATCTTTCATTTTTTTTAGACAATAGAAAGCTTAAAACATAAGCAGCAAATTTCCAAATTTTTTGTAAAATTTCAAAATCAGATATTTTTAGGGACCTGTTCAGGTTTAAAGTGTATTTGAGGGGCCTGTATGTTAGAAATCCCCACAAAGTACCCCATTTCAGAAACTGCACCCACCAAACTCTGCAAAAGCACATCCAGAAAGTGTTTTAACCCTTTAGGAAAGTCACAGAAATAAAAGCTAAGTGTGTAAGAAATTTGAAAATTTTAATTTTCTGTGCAGAGATTTTACTGTAATCCAATATTTTTCATATTTATAAACTTATTACCAGAGAAATTCACCCCAATATTGATTGCCCTGTTTCTGCAGTTTATAGAAATACACCATATGTGGCCCTAATGCATTGTTTGACGGAACCACAAGCCTCAGATATAAAGGAGCGCCTAGTGAATTTCAATGGCTCCGTTATATTTGGTCATTTCTGACTGTACCACTTCAGGTTGGCAGAGGCTCTGGGGTGCCAAAACCTAAAAAACACCCCTAAAGGGACACCATTTAGAAAACTAGACCCCTGAAGGAATGTAACAAGGGGTGCGGTGAGCATCTGGACCCCACAGGTGCTTCACAGATTTTCAGAACAATGTGGCGTGAAAAAAGAAAAATGTATTTTTTACACTATAATGTTGTTCTAGCGTTCAATTTTTCGTTTTCATAATGGGATAAAAGGAAAAAAAAAAACACAAAGCGTGTAGCGCAGTTTCTCCCGAGTACAGAAATACCCCACATGTGGACATAAAGCGCCATGTGGGCGCAGGGCAAGCCTCCGAAGGGAAGGAGCGCCATTTGGATTTTGGAGGCTGGATTCGGCCAGAAAGGATGATGATCGCCATGTCGCATTTACAGAGCCCTCGTGCTGCCAAGACACTTAAAACCCCCCACAAGTGACCCCATTCTGGAAACTACTCCCCTCAAGAAATCTAACAAGGGGTTCAGTAAGCATATGGACCCCACTGGTGACTGGCACAAATGTGGAACAATATTACGTGAAAGGGAAATTTTTCATTTTTTCACTTTCACGGCACAAATGTGCCCGTCATCAAGGGGTCTATATCCTCAATGCACCCCTTGTTAGATTCCTTGAGGGGTGTAGTTTCCAGAATGGGGTCACTTGTGGGGGGATTCCAGTGTTTTGGCAGCACGAGGGCTCTGTAAATGCGACATGGCGTTCATCATCCATTCTGGCCGAATCCAGCCTCCAAAATCCAAATGGCGCTCCTTCCCTTCGGAGGCTTGCCCTGCGCCCACATGCCGCTTTATGTCCACATGTGGGGTATTTACGGACTCGGGGGAAATTACTCTACACATTTTGTGTGTTTTTTTCTCTTTTAACCCCTTGTGAAAATGAAAAATTTAAGGCTAAACCAACATTATAGTGTAAAAAATGTAATATTTCATTTTCACACCACATTGTTCCACATTTGTGCCCGTCACCAGTGGGGTCCATATGCTCACTACACCCCTTGTTACATTCCCTAAGGGGTGTAGTTTCCATAATGGGGTCACTTGTGGGGGGTTTCAACGGTCTTGGCAACACAGGGGCCTTTTAAATGCAACATGGCCCTCGAAATCCATTCCATTCCAAATCCAGCCTCCAAAAACCAAATGGTGCTCCTTCCCTTTGGAGGCTTACCCTGCACCCGCATGGTGCTTTATGTCCACATGTGGGGTATTTTCGTACTCAGGGGAAATTGCTCTACACATTTTGTGTTTTTTTTTATCTTTTAACCCCTTGTGAAAATGAAAAAATCAAGACAAGATCAATGATTTAGTGTAAAAATTAAGCATTTTTTACTCTAAATGTTGGTCTAGCCTTGATTTTTCCCATTTCCACAAGAGGTTAAAAAAGAAAATGAACACAAAACGTGTAGAGTAATTTCCCCTGAGTACGAAAATACCCCACATGTGGGCATAATGTGCCATATGGGCACAGGGCAAGCCACCAAAGGGACAGAGAGCCATTTAGAGGCTGGAATAGAGGATGGAGGCCATGTCGCATTTACAAAGCTCCTGTGCTGCCAGAACAGTAGAAACCCCCCACAAGTGACCCCATTATGGAAACTACACCCCATACGGAATCTAACAAGGGGTGCAGTGAGCATATGGACCCCACTAGTGATGGGCAAATTTGTCGAACATGTGCCAGGAAAATAAAAAATACCATTTTTTTCATTTTCACGTCCCAAATGTGGCCGTCACCAGGGGGCCATATCCCTGCTGCACCCCTTGTTACATTCCCTAAGGGGTGTAGTTTCCATAATGGGGTCACTTGTGGGGGGTTTCAACGGTCTTGGCAACACAGGGGCCTTTTAAATGCAACATGGCCCTCGAAATCCATTCCATTCCAAATCCAGCCTCCAAAAACCAAATGGTGCTCCTTCCCTTTGGAGGCTTACCCTGCACCCGCATGGTGCTTTATGTCCACATGTGGGGTATTTTCGTACTCAGGGGAAATTGCTCTACACATTTTGTGTTTTTTTTTATCTTTTAACCCCTTGTGAAAATGAAAAAATCAAGACAAGATCAATGATTTAGTGTAAAAATTAAGCATTTTTTACTCTAAATGTTGGTCTAGCCTTGATTTTTCCCATTTCCACAAGAGGTTAAAAAAGAAAATGAACACAAAACGTGTAGAGTAATTTCCCCTGAGTACGAAAATACCCCACATGTGGGCATAATGTGCCATATGGGCACAGGGCAAGCCACCAAAGGGACAGAGAGCCATTTAGAGGCTGGAATAGAGGATGGAGGCCATGTCGCATTTACAAAGCTCCTGTGCTGCCAGAACAGTAGAAACCCCCCACAAGTGACCCCATTATGGAAACTACACCCCATACGGAATCTAACAAGGGGTGCAGTGAGCATATGGACCCCACTAGTGATGGGCAAATTTGTCGAACATGTGCCAGGAAAATAAAAAATACCATTTTTTTCATTTTCACGTCCCAAATGTGGCCGTCACCAGGGGGCCATATCCCTGCTGCCCCCCTTGTTAGATTCCTTATCGGGTGTAGTTTCCAGAATGGGGTCACTTGTGGGGGGTTTCTACTGTCCTGGCCGCACAGAGGCTTTGTAGTTGCATTATGGCATCCTCTAATGGGAATGGCGGCCATATCTATTTAGCTGGGGAAAAGGGACAATTCTAATTTATTTGGGGGTATTAGGCCAATTATTAGTTTATAAGGTTGAAAATGACAGGTGTCCATCAAATTCAACCTGTGTTGATCCAGAGGAAGGCAAAAAAACCCTTGTTAGGCAGACGACAGTAGCCTCATCACTGGGAAAAAATTCCTTCCCGACTCCATAATGGCGATCAGAATAATCCCCGGATCAGCGTGACCCCTGAAATAGGAATAAGGGACAGAATTTAGATAATGTAGAACTCCAATGAGGTGTGGTACGCCTTGAAGCGATCCAGTATGCAGAGGCCGGGGTGATCAGGACAGGTGTCACACTGGAAAATGGTGTCCTTCCTGATCCCCCTGTTACGCCACACTCTGCACTTCTTTTGGGGTCTCCTGTTTTCCAGTGTGGGGGGCGTCACCTGGAAAATGTTGCCCCGGTGCGATACGGGGTCCTTCATATCCAGAAGCGCTGGGTCTGCTCCATGGCTGCTAAATATTAGGGCTTTATTACTACTTCTGATATTTTCGGATCGTGACGCAAGCTATAGTAGCTCGGGCAGCGAGGGACCAGAAGAGGGGGTGCTGGTATAAAAGTTATCCCCGGACAGGTGGTAACCTTTATCCAGCAGTGGGAAAATCAGTTCCCGAACGATCTTCCCACTAACTCCGATGATGGGGGGGGTATGCAGGATTCGGGTGTCCCTTCCTACATACACTCTAAGGGTACGTGCACACTGCGGAATCGCGACAGATATCCCTTCACGCATTCCGCAGCTGGCACCTACCGGCAGACTGATGCAGGCGTGCGTCTCCGTCCGTGTCATAGACTCCATTCTATGCACGGGCGGATTCCGCTCTCCAACCGATGTGTTCATTCTTTGGATGGACGATGGAATCAGCCCGTGCATAGAATGGAGTCTATGACATGGGTGAAGACGGCAGGTGCCAGCTGCGGAATGCACAAAGGGTTATCCTTCGCCATTCCGCAGTGTGCACGTACCCTAAATCTGTAAGTGTACCCTGAGGTACTCTCACAGAGTTTGGAGAATTTCACGCCATGCCGTCATCTCTTATTGGGACGGTACTGGCGGAAAAGACGTGTCTGGGGGGCAGCGTACGCTATGCTACCCCCAGACACGTCACTAGATGATGAGGAGGATGAGGATGAATGGAGGAAAGAAGGATCCCCCCATTCATCCTCACTGGCTGTTTCGGTGTCGGAGGCAATAATAGCATATGTGTGTGATACCGAAAACACCCTGGGGGCCATCTTTATACGGGGATTGGTATATGGGGGATGTAAATGTGTTCTGGTGTAGTGTAAAACTTTATTTTGTGTAGTGTGGTGTAATGTAGTGTTTTTTTACGTTTTTTTTGACTGTAAGAAAAAATATCCCTACGCCAAAAAAGAAGCTGCTGATAAATGCCGCACTTATGTGCGGCACTTATCAGCAGACAGTGGCGGTAGGATATAGGGGGGAAAAACGCCCCTACGCCAAAAAGGAGGAGTTGCTGATCAGCGGCGCACTTACGTGCGATGCTGATCAGCACTCAGCGGCGTTAGGGCGAATAAAAAGAAAAAAGAAATTTGGAAAAAAAAACAAAAAAATACATGGGTATATGATACAGGGTAATGTATTTGGTTAAAATTAGGCTCTACATGTCAGTAACATCATTATCTTTTCAATATCTTAAAGTAATTTTTTTTTTTTTGTAGACTTCAATATTCACCATTACAGGGTCTATGCAGGAAATTCACCATTACAGGGCCTATGCAGGAAAAAGGTCCCACATGCAGTGAAGGAGCAGCAGTAATTATTGGAGGCCCGTTGAGGTCCAGCAATAGTCATTTGAGGCCAGCATAGGAGCAGTAGTAGTCAACATGGAGGCCAGGCAGGAGCAACAGTAGTCAACATGGATAGCACTTGGATATCTGTACAGCACTTTTTTTTTTTTAGAGTTTTATTCTACACACATGCACAAGGTATATATTTGTACCTCAGGAAAACACCTATGTCATATGCACTCCTCCAAGGGTCCAACTATAGTACTTGTATATCTGTATAGCACGTTTTTGTTCTGTGCACCCTTTGCTCTCCTATGCCTAATCTATCTATCTATCTTTCACCCTCTCTATTTTTCTCTCTCAATCACTATATTTTTTTTCCTCTCCGCTTTCCTAGTAATCTTTTTGTCTTTGCTTTTATACAATATCTTCTTAGTACAGCAGCAGCAGCATTTTCTCACTGACGAGCTCTGTTCACTGCTAACAGTCTCCTTCCTCTCTCTCTGCAGACTGCGTCGTGCTGTCATGTGACCACTCCTCTTAAAGCAATATCGACGTCACACAGGGGGTGGGCTAGTGCAATATATGTTCCGGGCAACAAGGGAAAGCGCTTTTCCCACCCAGCCGCCATTTTAGAAACAAGAAAAAAAATTCAGAGCGGACTTCCAAAAATCCGAATCCGACCGGACTCTGACTTTTGGAAAAATCCGAACCGGATCCCCGGTTCGCTCATCTCTAGTCATGTGTATGTTTTTAATAGGGAGGAGGGAATGAGCCACTGCCAGAAACCTCTGGCAGTAGCTGATTCTTGATGAGCTCCCTCAAAGGATAACTGACAGCACGTATATGTATACTGTATATGCATTACCAGTTACTGATATAGCAAGCCTTCTGGTATTAGCTCATCTTTGATTTTGTTGGATTAAGCCAAAATGAGCCAGCTGTCAATCAGTGAGGAGGTAGGGTGGAAGTGGAGACAGAGCATTTTTAGAGAGGAGGAGCTAGCAGTTTCAAAGACACACCTCGGTGGGACTGTCCCCAGAAATTGAGCATCTCTTGAAAGTTAATACCCAACTGCTTGCTTAATAACTGTTAACTGTTAGCAGACAATCTGCATTAACTTCACTAGACGCAAGTTTATACATATGCTTTTTTTGTTTAGGAGATAATTATAGCACCATGAGGAAACCCACACAAACCCTGGGAGAACATAAAACCCCTTGGTGAAAACCACATAAAACCAAGGTGAAATTTTGGTGAGGATTGGTGGATGATTCTCAAGCCTCTGAAGCGTTGCAGGCTTGAATGCTTCCTCGCTCCCCCTCCAAGCCTCCTAGCCCTATACATGCTTAATTGACAATCAACTGGAGTCCTGCCTATTAAGCCGGCTATGCCCCTTCACTAACTGATGGCTAAATAATTGTACGCTGTTATCTATCCTAACTGGCTACTGTTCTACCCATACACAGGAAAGTTCTGCACGGATGAGCGTTCCTGGGTTCTCTAAAGGGAATGGAGGGGCAATCTGCAACAAGAGAGCTCCAGCTGTGGCTTATCTCTCCTGAAACGAAAAGGGGTTGGGCTGTGATCTTCCGACACCTATCTGCACCGTCTGTCGGTGGATGATTGGGAGAGCCCTGTACACCTTAGATTGATGGATGATCCTGCCGCCACCAGTAGGTGCAGCCTACTAAAGTCTAAGGTGTATCAGGGCCTTTAGTCAAGCAATGACAAGGTTTAGAAAAAGGGGCTGAGGTATTCCAGCCTACAACACTTCAAGAGCTTTGGAATTCTTCTTTACATGTTGCATTTGAAAATTAAAGTAGTTTTTTTTTAAAGTTCTGCAAGCACAGATAGAAATATGAATGTCGGGTGTGCCCACAAATAAATTAACCATTCACTTCAATGTAATGTGTGGCCGCTGCACATTACATTGTGTGAACAGCTGTTATTTCCAGGCACTGTTCACTGGACGACGTCCGGAAATAATTGGCAGGTACATTATTTTAACGCTCGTTCTAAAGACGGGGTGTTAACATAATGCTGTGTGAGCACAGTGGGTGGGATTGCATTGACTTCAATGCAATGCTACACCCATGCAGTAAAGAACGGACGCCGATTCCATTGCAGTCAGCGTCCGTTTTTTACTAAAAAAATTACTTTGTGTGAACATAGTCTCACTTCATTTTTGAATCATTATCACCCATAAAGCATATGCCTTGCCACTGCTCTCCAAATGGAACCTGAAATCCCAAGTATTTGGAAGAAAAAAATACAAGAAATTGTGAAGTGTTCAGAGGAACAAAATATGTCATAAGACTCCAGAGCAGAATACATAATAGCCAGATAAAGACACTTAACAGAGACTTAAGCAGCACATCTATTAGAAAAAATGGAAGTTAAGTACGTGTGAGAAACAATATGAGCCCTATCACATAATTTGCATCATTGTCTCTTTAGAAACCCCGGGGGTCATTGGCAAGACCATACTGCTCCTCGAGATTGATAGCTTTCTATGAAAAGATGTTTATTCCTAGAAAATATAAGTTGGAACATAAGTTTTCTTTTCATGTCAAGATGCAGTTGAAATGTAACTATGTACTGTTCATCTACACAGGTCAAAAACTACTCAACACAAGCAAAGAGCTGTAGGACATTTCAAAGAGCTGGGCTTTATTGTTAAATTTATAGAACTTCGTGTGCTGAAGTTTAGGGAAAGTACTGTAGCATTCTATGAGCTACAGTGAGTGGTTATGTTTCTACAACTTTTTTTTATAATTTTTAAAATGATGTCCGTCATTTTGAATCCAAAATTACATCCGTTATTTTGAGGATTAGCCACCTGTCAGTGCAATAATAGCTGCTGGTCCATTATTCTAGTTTAGGTGGACTAATTGCCCTTTGGGTGTGTCTTTAACCCCTTACCTCCACAGGATGTACCAGAAAGTCCTGCCGGGGGGTGGGGAGGTTGAGAGAGGGGCTGAACCGCCGCAATCCCGCCTACTTACTGCAGGACGGGACCACGGCTATTAGCGAGTGCCGCCGATCCGCCGCAGCCGCTAATTAGAACAGTTAGATACAGCTGTCAAACATGACAGCTGCATCTAAATGTCCTGTGTGCCCCTCTCCCTGGTGTCTAGTGGCCGGATCCCCCCCCCCCCACGATGCAATCGCGAGGGGGAGATCCGGTGTACTGAACCGACCGGGGCTCAGCGTCAGAATGATGCTGATCCCGGCTCGGCATTCTATGTATGTGGTCTGCTGCAGACCATTATAATAGAGCACCGATCTGATGGACCGATGCTCTATTATATACACAGCATTGATCTCAATGGGAGATCAGTGCTTTGTATATAGAAGGCCCCCAGGGGGCTTCTTATTACTGTTGGTGGTGAGGAAGAAGTGTTTTTATTCATAGAAAATTCCCTCCTTTAAAAAACGTTTTAATCACCCCCCTTTCCCAATTTATAAATAAAAATAAATAAATAAATAAATAAACAAACATGTTTGGTATCGCCAGCATAATTGCGCAAAATATTAAATTAGCACATTCCTGATCTCGCACGGTAAACGGCGTAAGCGCAAAAAAAATCCACAGTGCAAAATTGCGCATTTTCTGTTGCATCAACTTCAGAAAAATTGTGATAAAAAGCGATCAAAAGGCGCCTATATGCAAGTAAGGTACTGCAAGAAAGAATGCAAGAAAGTACAGATCATGGCGCAAAAAATTACACCTCACACAGCCCCATAGACCAAAGAATAAAAGTGCTATAAGCCTGGGAAGGGAGCGATTTTAATGAACATATATTTGTTAACAATGGTTTGAATTTTTTATAAGCCATCAAATAATATAAAAGTTATACATGTTACATCGTTTTAATCGTAACAACTTAAGGAACATGTATAACAAGTCAGTTTTACCATATGGCGCATGGCTTAAAAACAAAAACCCTCCAAATAAAAAGTATTGCTCTTTATTTTCAATTTCACTGTGCATATATATTTTTTGGGGTTTTGTAATACATTTTATGCAAAACTTAAGTCTGCCATTGCAAAGTACAATTAGTGGCACAAAAAATAAGGGCTCATGTGGGTCTGTAGGTGAAAAAATGCAAGTGCTATGGCCTTTTAAACCAGAGGAGGAAAAAATGAAAATGCAAAAACGAAAATTTGCCCAGGAGGGAAGGGGTTAAAGCGACTCTGGACCCACAATCTGCCCACCCCAAACCGCTTGTACCTTCAGATAGCTGCTTTTAACCCAAGATCTGTCCTGGGGTCGATTCGGCAGGTGATGCAGTTATTGTCCTTAAAAAACAACTTTTAAACTTGCAGCCCTGTGTCAAACTGCCGTGGCCTAGAGTGTCTGTGCATCAGGCTGGCACAACCTCTCTGTCCTTCCTCCCTGCCCTCTTCATTATTAGGAATGCCCCAGGCAGGTATTCTCCTCAGCTTCATCAGCTGTGAGACCACTGCACATGGGCTGGATCGTTAAGGCCTCTGTGCAGTGTTTACTGCAGAGGAATAGGAAAAATCCTGCCAGTGGCATTACTAATGATGAAGAGGGTGGGGAGGAGGGATGGAGGAGAGGTGCAAGGTTAGGGCACAGATACTTTAGGCCACCGCAGCTTCACACAGGGCTGCAAATTTAAAAGTTGTTTTTTAGGACAATAACTGCATCACCTGCCTAACTGACACCAGGACAGATTTTGGATTAAAAGCAGCTATCGGAAGGTACAAGTGGTTTGGGGAGGGGGGTGTCAGATTGTGGGTACAAAGTAACTTTAACTGAAAAGTTCATTGAATTTAAAGGACAACTCCGGCGGGACCCCCCCCCCCAAGAAAAACACAGACACACACAGACACCATACTCACCATCCCTCCGGTGACGATCGCCACTCCATTCGCCCGCCGTCCGCCTCACCGTCACCTGCCTCCGCCGTCCAGCGATGTCTCTTGCTTCCGGGTCCATGTAAGAGAAAAGGCTGCCAGTGCGCTTGCGCACCGGCAGCCTTTTCATTGGCTGGAGCGCATCACATGGCTTCCAGCAAGCTCAGCCAATCAGGGCTGAGCAATCTGGAAGCCATGTGATGCGCTCCAGCCAATGAAAAGGCTGCTGGTGCGCATGTGCACCAGCAGCCTTTTCTCTCCCATTCACTCTCAATGAAGACGCCGAGGAGGAAGAAGACCCGGACCGCCCCCAGCTCTGACATCACCCGACACCAGAGAAGAGGACCGTGACGACCGTAATAGGTAATGTATATATTCTTTAACTTCCGGGGTGGGGGTCGGGGGGCGGAAAGTGGGGGAAGGGGGCCAGACCGGGTATTTAACCACATTACAAAGTTATATAACTTTGTAATGTGTGTTAAATAAGCCAAAAAATTTTTTCGCCGGAGTTGTCCTTTAATAGTAAAAAAGGAGAAAGGATGGTGGAAAAAAGGCAAACTGTGTGGGAACAACTAAAAAAGGATGTCCGCTGTTTGTAAAAGATGTCTGGAAATAATTGACATGATCATTATTTTGACCTCTGAGCAGATAACGTCCATCATTTTATACACTGTATGCATTGGACGTCCCTCATCCCATTGTCTCTAATGCATTGCATTGCAGTCAGTTAAATTGCGGCAATAATGGACGTCTTTTTAAATAGAAAAAACAAACGCCTTTTCTCTTTTTTTGACGTTGTGTAAACATAGCCAATGACTGATCATTACCATACAGAAAACGACTTAGAGATAATTTTGTAAAATTGTCATTATCTGGCTATGTTCTCATAATGTCTCTTTTTGACCATTTGATGGCTGTCTTTTAGGATGTCCTAAAAGACAACTGGAAAGCGGCCAAAAAAAGATGATGTGGGAACATAGCTTCAATGTGATGTCAAAATAAAAGTGAATAGATTAGTTGACCCAATATTTGCAGGGATTTCCTTTGGGTTGACTGGTTTTTCCCCAGTGTAGAGAAGAAAAACAATCATAAATCAGTTCATTTGTCTACATCTAGCATTTTCACTGGGTATATAGAGCAGTATGCTGTGGGCTATGGACAGGGGCGTAGCTAATGTCTCCTGGGCCCTGGTGCGAGAGGCCAACTTGGGCCCCCCCCCCCCTCCTTTCACGACCCCCCCGTCCCCCCCCCCCCTCCTTTCACGACCAAGTGATGCTATTGTTGTGTGTGTGTGTGTGTATATATATATATATATATATATATATATACACAGTGGTGCCTTGGATTATGAGCATAATTCGTTCCAGGACCGTGCTTGTAATCCAAATCCACTCTTAAACCAAAGCAAATTTTCCTATAAGAAATCATGTAAATGCAGACAATTGGTTCCACACCCCAAATATATTTATTATTCTGTACTGTACAGTAATGGAGAGGATGGGAAACACAAGGGCTGACAGAGACTGCAGGGAGCAGGAAGGAATGAGCAGGGCAGATGTGGGCACATACATGCAGCACTCTCTGTCCGGGGAGAAAGGGGTTACAGCTATGGACAGATTACCTCCACAGACCTGTCCCCTGATGTAAGCCCCAGCCTGAAGGGGATCTGCTATGATTTGGAAGGTGTTTAGAGTACAGTGCTGTAGACCCCGCTATGCAGGCCATGCCCCTTCTCCACTCGCGCTCCCACCCAATACAGGAAGTTCTTAAACCAAAGCAATGCTCTTAAACCAAGTCACAATTTTGAAAAACTGTGAGCTCTTCAACCAAAACGCTCTTAAACGAAGTTACTCTTAAACCAAGGTACCACTGTATATATTATATATATTATATATATATATATATATATATATATATATATATACACACACACACACACCAAGACAGATATTACCTATTACCGCCATACTGTTACCGACCAAATCCTGTATACTGAGACCAATATTACCAGTAATACCAGTATATAGGGAGGAAACATTACCGCCACACCACAACCACTACCATCACCACCATATTGTTACTGACCAAATCCAGTATACTAAATCACCTCATCCAGTCATATAGAGGTGGCCCCAGCTCTACACAGGCTCTATACACCATATACATTACAGTGCAGATATATCAGGTGACTCACAGGGGGACGTCTTCTCTGATCGGAGTTCTTTCCTTTTCATCTTCTTCTCCATCCGTCCTGGGCCGTTATGAGAACTTCTCCGAGCCACGAATCCACAGAATCTGCCAGACAGATATATTAGGCTCCACACTCTGACACCATCTCCATCTCTATACACACTGCACATCTGTACTGTCCCCTTTACACCCTCATTTAGTGGGTAGCCCTGACTCTATGTGACCTCCTAATATATGCCCCCCTCTGTGTATTCCCTCTCCCCCTATGTTGCCCCCCCAAATAGATGGCCCCCTCTACCCCCTCCCTTATAGATGGCCCCCTCTACCCCCTCCCTTATAGATGGCCCCCTCTACCCCCTCCCTTATAGATGGCCCCCTCTCTCCTCATCCTCCCTTATGGATGGTCCCCTCTCCCCCCACCCTCCCTTATAGATGGTCCCCTCTCCCCCCACCCTCCCTTATAGATGGTCCCCTCTCCCCCCACCCTCCCTTATAGATGGTCCCCTTCCCCCCCCCCTCCCTTATAGATGGTCCCCTTCCCCCCCCCCTCCCTTATAGATGGTCCCCTTCCCCCCCCCCCTCCCTTATAGATGGTCCCCTTCCCCCCCCCCCTCCCTTATAGATGGTCCCCTTCCCCCCCCCCTCCCTTATAGATGGTCCCCTTCCCCCCCCCCCCTCCCTTATAGATGGTCCCCTTCCCCCCCCCCCTCCCTTATAGATGGTCCCCTTTCCCCCCCTCCCTTATAGATGGTCCCCTTTCCCCCCCCTCCCTTATAGATGGTCCCCTTTCCCCCCCTCCCTTATAGATGGTCCCCTTTCCCCCCCTCCCTTATAGATGGTCCCCTTTCCCCCCCTCCCTTATAGATGGTCCCCTTTCCCCCCCTCCCTTATAGATGGTCCCCTTTCCCCCCCCTCCCTTATAGATGGTCCCCTTCCTCCCTCCCTTATAGATGGTCCCCTCCCCCCCCCCCCCCTCATAGATGGCCCCCTCCTTTCCCCCCACCCTCATAAATGCCCCCCTCCTTCCCCCCACCCTCATAGATGCCCCCCTCCTTTCCCCCCACCCTCATAGATGGCCCCCTCCTTTCCCCCCACCCTCATAGATGGCCCCCTCCTTTCCCCCCACCCTCATAGATGGCCCCCTCCTTTCCCCCCACCCTCATAGATGTCCCCCTCTTTCCCCCCACCCGTACAGGCTGATAAAAAAACAAAACTTAACTCACCTGACATCGCGCTCCCACGGTGATCCTCACTCCTTCGCCTTCGGTCTGTCCCCGGCTGCTGCGCGGCTGCCGGGGGTGTCGCGTCTTATCCCCGGCAGCGCGCGCATCCCAGAACTCCCTGCGCGCCGGAAACCGGAAGTCAGGGCCCAAGGCGCGCAGGGAGTTCTGGGATGCGCGCGCTGCCGGGGGTAAGACGCGACACCCCCGGCAGCCGCGCAGAAGCCGTGGGAAAGACGGGGCCAGTCTCTTGTGACCGCAAGCAAAACAATGCTTGCGGTCACAAGAGTGATTGATCGGGGGGCCCCGCGGGCCCCCCTTGTGGCGGGCCCGGTCGCGGCGGCGACCCCCGCGACCACGGTGGCTACGCCACTGGCTATGGAACTTAATACTGTGGAACAATGGAACAATATACTGTAGATTAAGAAGGACTCGAACAGAGAAGTCTGGAGGTCAGGCTCATGTTTCACTAGTTTTTTATATGAAAGATGGTCAGATACTGTATGTATGGCCCAACTTACTGTATCTGCCACTGGGATCTAAATGGTCCCATTCCTAAGCCTGAGCTTTTACAATAAAACCATTTGATCATATGTTCTGTGGCATTGGTGTACAGATACCAAGTCTGTAATATTGCTAAATGCTGATTTAGAGCCACTGAGCACTCCATACATGGTTTCTGGCTGTGAGATACATATTTTTTTGTATTGGTGCTATCTTGGCAAGAAGGGCAACTGAATGGAAGTAGCTGCCATTGATCGTGACTTGCATGCCATACACCTACAGTAGCATTGCATCTATATTTATATAAGGCAAACAGATTAGTAGGCATTTCTACTAATAGCTCGGGAAGAAAGGATATACAAAATAGCTCTCACACCTCTTAGGCAAAGAGATGTCTCTTCAAGTTAAGTTTAACTCTAGAAGTCTTACAACATTGACTGGGGATATTATGCCATGCCAAGCAATCTCTCGAAAAGGAAAGATTTCTAGAGATAAGCGAGCATGCTCGTCCGATCTTGGTACTCGTTCGAGTATTTGGGTAATCGATAGTGCTCATTACTCGGACGAGCATCTCCCGATACTCGAGACAATGGCATCTTCCTCTTCCTGTACGTTTGGCGGCTTTTTCTCAGCCAATCATCATGCAGGAGAGGCTTTGGGAGCTTGTAGCATGACATGGGAACCCTACATGTCGATCGCAGCGATTGACTGGCCAGATCAGATGACCTGGGCATATAAGCAATGCTCGCTTCAGGCGCAGGCTGGATGAGCTTAGGGAGAGAGCTGCTGTCTGTTAGGGAGAGTGTTAGGGTGGGAATAATAGTGTATGTAAGGCAGGAATCATCAACAAAGAACCCAACAGTCCTTCTAAGGGCTACAACTACATTTTGTTTTGCTACTCTTGGCTGCTGGCTGGGACTTGTAGTGCAGCTACCGCCATCTTGCCTGCACACTGTGCAGAGCGACTGGTGCCAGAAAGGGGACAGCACGTGGTCCACAAAGACCCCAAAGAAGTTGCCCAAAGTCCTCTCCGTACTCATTTTTGCTGCTGCTGTACCTTGGCTTGCTGGGATCTGTAGTGCAGCTACACCTATTCTGGCTGTGCAGTGTGCAGTGTAATGGGTGCTCTAAAACAAAAAGCACCTGGTGCCATAGACTACACCAAAAGTCCTCCCAGTTGCACCTAGTTGGGTGCTTTCCTAACATGTGGGTCAGCAAAATTGTATTAAGGGCCACCACGTGGCTGTTGCCCATAATTTGGCGTAATGTTGCGATTAGACAGCCCCAGAGGCATCCATGCATGCTACCTCTGCTGTTTTCTGTCCATTTCCGTATTGTTTCCATCATTTTCTGAGGTTTCCAGGTTTTTAGGCCACCTTCCCTGTTCAGAGCTTTGGTCCCCTGCAAAAATGCTCACGTTTCCCATTGACTTCACTGGGGTTCGTTACACGAAACGAGCACCCGAGCATCAGGAAATATTTGTCTCGAGAATCAAGCACCCGAGCATTTTAGTACTCCCTCATCTCTAAAGATTTCCTATCTGCAGACAGCTGTTTGGGGTTGTCGCCCCGCTTCAGGGCAGAGCAAGGTATTTGGCTGCCTAGTGAGAGGCCTATTGACGTGGGTGACAGGAAGTCTTTCCTTTTGGAGAGACTGTTTGGCTTAGCACCCCTAGAACCCACTAATAGCTTGGTGATTTTGGATAGCCTTCTACTTGGGTTCTGTACTAGGGAATGCCCTTCCTCTGCCTTTTACAAGCCTCAAATATATAGGGAGATCGATAAATCAAGCTTAGCCAAGAAGAGAGAAAACTGATTGAAGGATCAGCCATTTTGTTCCCAAAGCCAGCTTCAACGCTTCACAACAACACATAATTCAGTGGAATCAGGGCACCTGTCACAATTTCAGGATATCTGGCACCATAAATTTGCTAAAAGGGTCCCTTTAAATTTACAATATTCTCTATATCAGGTCCCCAAAGTTGCAGCACTTTTTGTTTAAAGGAGCTTTGAAGCGTTACTGTTGTGACATAAAGTTAAAAGTCAAAAGTTATTGATCACAGCAGGTCTCAGCAGTGAGACCTAATGCAATCAATAACTTTTGACATGTCTAATGCAGTAGCGGTTTACAAATATTTGATATTTAGAAGATTTTGGACAGTCCTGATGACTCTCAATAGCTTTAGTATATTCTACTAGCTTATTGCAGCTCTTACCATTGTTCTCTTTTATTTACATATTTAAACTTTCACCAGTAACTGGTATAATTTAATTTATTTAATAAAGCTTTCATGGTCTCCCAACGGAAACCTGTAATCATGGCGCTGCGATGGTGAGCAGAATCTGAATGATCATTCTACAGAGCAACCCACTGAAAATTATTTCAAGGACTTCAGTAAAATTAGATTGTCTTCTGTATATTTTTAAAAGCTTCCTGTGATTAAAGTGTTGAATCAGGTTCGTGAAATCGATGCGTCGTCTTTGTTATTTTTAAGTGAACTCCGATTCTATTGCATTATGAATTGAGAACAAACCTCTTTTTTTTTTTTTTTTAAAGTTAAATGGTTTAATTTTGTTATAGTTTGAGCCCTATTGGCTTTCCGCCTTCATATTATTAATAGATTCATTGTATCAAGTGTTATTGACATTGAAATCATTCTGTTGCAGACCAAGAATTAGGAAAATGAAAAAACGAAAAAGAATTTTCACTTTCTGGCCTTTCTCCTCGTTAAGAAATTTATATTATATCTCTATTCCCACTTTATTCTCATTAAAAAAAACAAAACATAATAGTTTACTCATTTATGAGCAAACATTATAATAACCGGGCCAGTAAAGGTTAAGAATGACAATAAAATTATTGTTTATCATCAGCCATTTGTCTGTCTTATAATATGAGTCCTTATACAATCATCCACAATGTCCACTTGAATATTTAGCTCCATCTTTTTGTTCATAATTAGTAGGAGTGCTGGTAAATGCAGGACCATAAATAGGCATTATACAGCACTGCAACTAAAGGCCCTATTCCACAGAACGATTATCAGTTATGGCTGATAATCGTCTCGTGGAATAGAAGGCAACGATCAGCTGACATCGTTTATGTAAGCCTATCGGTGCAGTCGATTGTCTTTCAACCATGTTGAAAAACAAACGACTGTGATAGCAGCAATCTGCTGCCATCGCTCTGTGGAATAGGAGATCGCCACTATCCTCTAAGGGCTGCCCGGACTATCTAGCCATCACCCGGGCAGCCCCCCCGCAGCTTCTCACGGCTCCTCCCGTACTCACCCGCTCGTTGCCGCCACGTGTAATAGCGGTGGCAGCGAATGGGGAATGAGGAGCAAAGGAGCACTGACAGCACTCGTTTGCTCCTCATAGTCGGCCCATGGAAGAGGGCCTTAAGTATAAGGGCGGAAGTTTGGGGTCATCCAGGATAAGAAAAAACAAAAACAGCACCACACCCATCCTTAGGTTATCTGCGGTATTCCAACTCTTATAATTAGATAAAAGTAAAACAACTGTGCTCCTGAGAAAGGATACACCAGTATCCGTAAAGCTGTGTGCTACAATAAGTGGTTACTGCTACTACTCAAAAAAAGTCCACTATATATGTATAAAAAAATGTTGTGCCGCGTTAATAAAAAACACAAATTGTGTATTTTATTAGCGCGGCACAACATTTTCAATATATTTATAGTGGTATTCTAATTCTATTTGCATCAATGGAACTGAGCTGCAATACCACATACAACGTAAGGTCGAGAGTGGCTCTGTTTCTGTTAGACAGCAGATTTATTTTTCTATTCCTTTACTCAAGGAGAATCAGTTATAATACTATAATACAGATATGTGACAAGCCAGGCAAAATCATTACATAAGTTTTAAAGGAAATTCTAAACTTAAAACCATAGAACAAAGTTTAAAGTGTGCCTATCATTATCATGGAGGATTACACCACAAAGGAAGTGGGAATGATTCATCACTTAGCTGTCAGCTGATTGTAGGAAATTGCAAGGTCGATGAAGTTGCCTGATGCTAGTCATGGCATGGATGCACAGTGTCGCAATGCTGAAAATAGGATATAGGGGTGTATTCTCAGCTAATACAGGGATTGGTTTATCTGCCTACTATTTGCATTTATGAATAACCATAGTCATTCTGTAGGAGATAAGTAAGGTTGGAGTGGCTGACCGCCGGTGAATTCCAGCAAGCAGTGATCCACGGAGAGTGTCTTTAGGCATGTGGTAAAGCCATGGTGTGGGCCATCTCATTGCTATTAGAGGGATAGTGCTATAAGGTGTACTTGGGTAGCCTAGTGAGACCTATGTCATAAAAAAGGTCGGTAAGTTAAACAGTTATGTGACCTGCTTTAAGGTTAAGGGCCATATTCCACGGGACGATTATCGTTCAAATTATCGTTAAATCGTTTGAATCTAAGCTATAATCGTTCGGTTGAATAGCAGTTAACGATTAATGATTACACAGCCTAATCCAATATTACGGATAAGCGAGCACCAATCTGCTAGATCGGCACTCACTTACAGAGCTTATTAAATGGCTCAACTGTCATGCAGGAAGGGCTGTATACAGTATATCTCATTAGCGATGTGCGTGAAGTCCTTGCCTTTAGTGTAGAATAATAAAGTGTATACATAGCTGTCCATGCTCACCGGTGTGGCTGCCCTCTCCCCAGTGTCTTTCCGGCTTCTGCCCACTGCCTGCAGCCACCGTGTAGCCGTTTGTTCTCACCCCATGAATTTACATCACAGAGAAAGTGAAAGAGAAAATCTGCAGCTACATCTCCTCCCTCTCCTCTACTACCAGAACCCAATTTCCTATGTTACTGCACATAACCTGTTTTTGAAAGAAGAGGAAACTACACTCTGTCAAAAGAAAAGAAAGACGCAACTTCACTCCGATAAGGTATATTATAAAGTTTACAGTCATATTTACAGCTGATTTATACAAATATAAGTTTAAGTAAGCTCTAAAGAGTAAATATCTTGCAAACGCACTTAATAATACCGTATGACCTGGATATGATGTCATAGGAATGAGGGACATATTATAGAGCTGATAATCTAAATGGAAAGGGGAATGAGCTAGGAAGGAAAAATATTAATGCACTCAAAATATCACTGGGTTTTATTTCATTATTCAACATTCTAAGCGTAAGAATCCTTTAAAATAAAGTTCAGTCCTATGAATTCATTCTAAGCATGGGGCAGTGATTGAAACATAAAATGCACAAAAGGCCATATAATGACACGGCCATTACATCCATAATAGCAAATGTTCCTACCATATGTGCACTATTTGTTTTATCCTGCTATGAGCATTTACACTTTCACTCGTTCAGCATTTTTGTTTGCAGATGACTTTTTCAACTCACTTCTTCTTTTGTAAGTAGGGACGTAAATGTTGGACTAAATGTTGGACGAACCGCACAATGAAGTGCTGAAGTGGGAGACAAAACTTACGTAAGCCAAGAGCGCAGATCTAACATTTTTACTTGTCAACTGTTGGCACCAAACTCAGTAGCAAAATATTAGGTAGCGTAGCCCGTGCACTACTTAAAAGTATAAAAGCCGATGAGAATAAAGTAATAAATCACTACTTGAGAGAACAGATCTTTAATTAGGCTAGTAAAATAGAAAAGAACAATCATTTCTCAAGTTAGGGAAATGCTGACATTAAAATGCTAGTTAGGAAAAAAAAGCTTGGAAAAGGGTGTAAGCATATCTGTGGTTTTTGGTGTAGACTAGTATGAGGCTAATTGCAGAAACCTAAGTTGACACATGTTGGCATAATGTAAGAATCAGCCTATCTGTCACCGGCTTGCTGGAAGTTAATTTTCCCCGAGTACATAATATTTTGAGGAGAGAGCAGAAGGATAATCTTTCACTTCAAGTGATCTTGTTTCAGATTTCCTCTAATTACATTTTAACGTTATTTTTTAAATGGAATCATTACCATTTTACTTGATTACTGGATCTGACTGTTTAGTTCTCTGTGTAAACCACGAGGAGGGAAGACATTCTTTGCATTCTATTCACTGTTCCTAATAGAACTTTTCGAAGGTTTTAAAGTGTAACCTATCATTTCGTGCTGGCGGCAGGATACGTTGTCACATAGTTCTTTGCCAATGGAGCATTTGCTTTGGCTATGTTCACACAACGTCGAAAAAAGAGAAAAGGCATCCACTTTTTCGTTATTGCCTCGATTTAACTGACTGCAATGCAATGCATTAAAGTCAATGGAATGCCGGATGTCCAATGCATACGATGTATAAAATGATGGACGTTATCTGCGCAGACATCAAAATAATTATCATGTTAGTTATTTTCAGATGTCTTTTGCAAACAGCGGACGTTATTTTTTGTTATTCACATACAGTTTTTCTTTTTTCACCATCCTTACCTCTGTTTTTACTATTAAATTTAATGGAATTTTCAATTAAAGACACACCCAATAGCCAATTAGTAACCTTAAACTAGAATAATGTACCAGCAGCTATCACGGCCCATCCTCAAAATAATGGACGTCATTTTGGACTCAAAATGATCGACGTAATTTAAAAAATCATAAACGGACAAGAAAAAACGTGTAAACATTGCCTTTTTGTGCAAAAGTTACCTCCGATTTATTTTTATTTTTTTTAAAGCATAGTGGCTAACCTGATCCTTGGATGAAGAATAGATATCATACAGCACGGACATTAAAGAAAATGTTGAGCACTGACGTTTAAAATGCTCAACTGTTTTATTGGAGTGAATAGAAGTTCTGATTGACAGCTAGAGTATTTTTATAACATATACGTTTATTTAACGTGTGCAGTTCAAACAAGGGCTGATAGAAGAACTGAGCAGTATTTTGCCATGGGACAGCTGTTTCTTAGTCAGGCGCTTTTGATTTTTGAACCGTATTAAACATCAAGCACAGCAGTCTATTTCTTGGATTTGGCTGTTGTCTGTGGTCCATGTCTCCAGTTCTTTGTCCTAGGGAAAAAATAAGATATTGTTCATGTTTCTACCAAGTGGACAATGTGTAGGGGGAAGAAGTACAGTATGGGGGGCATTGGTGCTAAATGGCATATTTTTTCCCTAGAACACATACAGTTTGCAGGTGATAGATTTCTGCAAACTGAACTAGGTTCTTCAGGGAGACGGCTGCACATCGATAGCTAATGGGTTGAGTATCCAATACCCATAAGTTGTAATCATCCTTTGAGTTCTGAAGGGCACCAGTAGAGCCGATTCCACGGAGCAACGGCAGCATATTGCTATGTTGAAAGACAAACGACTGCAACGATCAGCCAACATTGCTCATGTTGGCTGATCGTTGTCTTCTATTACACAAGACTATTATCGGCCATAACGGACGATATCAGCCCAATATGGACGATAATCGTTTTGTGTAATAGGTCCTTAATAGGGCTGCTCTTAAAGTGTAACAGTCACCTAATTCAGCCTGCAGTGTCCAATATGGTGCCCAAACTCCCTTTGTCTTGAACGGAGAGCTGGGTTGGCACATGTGCTACTGCTTGATTCATTGTCTTTGGAGCTGGGAAAATGTATGAGGTAGTATGAGTGCACAGCACATGGGCCACCCTGAAAGGGAGAACACTTGACAGCTGATGTCACATGACACTTTTTCTGTTGTAATTGGGCAGCAGCCATCTATATCCATGAGCTGTTGATAGGTGGCTGTCTCCTTGATGAACGAATTATAGATGTCTTGAACTGCTTTTTCTTAGTGTTTACTGAATGACTAGTGATGCAGAAAGTACAATCTGAGTAAATTGGGGGTTGGCCAAAACCTATGTAAAGAATCTTGTCCAAGAAAAATGTATACTTAGCCATGTTACCGGAGTGGTATACTTACCTTTCCCACTTCCCTGCCGCTGCCATTTCCCGGGCTTCTTACTCTGTGGGACTGTCAAGGTTTTCAAAACACACGATGACATGCCACCCCCACCAGAAATGTCGGCTGAGCATAGAGTCTATGTTGACTCGCGATTTCCCATCGAAACGGGACGTCAGCATATGTTACGAAATCACTAACAGCAGTGCAGAGCGATGGCCTTGCAAGTGCCCCGCAGCATGGAAGCAAGGCTAAGTATAAATGGCTCCCCGACAACCCCTTTAAGTATACATTTATGACAATATTAATAATGTTTCTGTGATAAGACCAGTGTGGGGGTGAATGGGGTGAATTATTCCTTAGCCTTCATGGTATTCCACAAGACTTTTCTTTTTTCTTTCCTACCACCATTACCAGAATGGCAATGGCACTTTATTGACAGTAATAAAAGGTCTTCCAGACCACTCCAAATTTCTACAGTTTTTGCCCACTCTAGAGATAACTGGAGAGAAAGATATATCTTCATTGCATGTACACATTGTACACATTGCTTAACCTTGGAACCTCAAAAGGGTTATGAACCTTCAGCCATGATGCAATACCTCCTAGCACAAAAACATCACTTTAGTACATTCCTTTTAAAAACATGCATTTTAAAGAAGCAGAGGGATTCAGCTCCATAGCCAGGAGCAAGTTCCTAAAGATACAACAGATGTCGACAAAGTGTGCAAAGTAAAATCCAGGTCACATAATCACATAATATGTCTGCTGTGAATGGCCGTAATTAGAAACAGTTTCTACTGATGTTTAGGCAAGAATTTTATAAGAATTTTGCATTCTTCTCTCTTATATCCCTTTATTTTCCCGGTTTGTAAGTATCTTGTTAGCAGAAAACATTCATCAAATTTCTCTATTCTCCAGATAACATGCTGTATTAAAAACTACTACTGAACCTGTAGCTGGGCCAGATTTTACACTGTTTAAAGTATGTGACCTTTTTTGTGCCTAAGGATTGTCTGGATTTTAAGCTTGTTTAAGACAGGTCAAGGTATTCCAGAAAGTCAGTAGCTACATAGTATGTATCTAAGATGACCAAAAAGTTTCTAACACGACTTCAAGCCTCAAGTAGACAATGATAGTAAAATTCAGTAAAATTTAGGGCCCATTCATACATCCGTAGCCTTCTGCACTTGCATAGACCCATTGATTGGAATGGGTGATCCGTGCTGCAAATATGATCCATATTAAAGCATTCCAGTATTTTTTGCTGCTTTTAAGAACTACAAGCAATCTGTCCACAATTGCTGATCATTGTAGATAATTGTAGAAAGAATGCACGGGTGCCTAAGGGGCCTTCGGCGCGATTTACACATCGATAGTCCTGCCTGTAGCTGTGGGTCCACAAGACTATGGATCTGCCCCAGGAACCATCTACAACCTGTCCACATTTGCACAGACCCCTTCATTCAAGATGGAGGATCCATGCCTCAAATGTGAGCTGTATAATGGGTCCTTTTTAGCAGATTTTTTTACACTGTGTGCACAGACTGACATTTTTTATAGACCTAAATTTAGAACATTATTAGATTCAAAATAAGGATTTGGCTTTCTTGTACCATGTGTGAACATAGCCTGAATATGCAAACCTAAATGAGACCTTAATTTCAGAGCTAAATAGGAAATAAAATCCAAACAGTTTTGTCTGCATCATCCACATTAGTATTTAATATTTCCTTTTTTTTTTTAACAGGTTTATCTATACTTGCTTCCATATTAAAAATAAAACTAAAATAAATAAATGAAAAAAGATCTGCAATGAACCCAAAAATTATCATAATAATTAGTCTGTATTGGAGATGAGCGAGTAGCAGTAGCGTAATTTGGTGGGGGCAGAGGGGGCAGCCGCTCCCGGGCCCACACAGGCAGGGGGCCCACTGAAGATTTGGCCAATTGATGCAGGGTGATCTACAGCACTGTACTCTGACCCAGGAAGTCGCCCTCACCTTCCAAATCTTAGCAGATCCACTTCAGACTGGGGCTCACATCAGGGGACAGGACTGTAGAGGTAATCTCTCCATAGCTGTAACCCCTCTCTCCCTGGACAGAGAGTGCCCACATTTATCCTGCTTATTCCTTCATGCTCCCTGCAGTCTCTGTCAGTCCTCTTTTTTTCCCATCCTCTCCATTCTTGCTATAATCTGCCTGCACTCACACTCAGTTATACACACTGCTGCTATACTGTGCCTGCACTCACACTCATCCATTATGGGGATCTGCAGTTTCATCCTGTATCTACAAACAGCTGATGTTTTTTCAGGTTAATGCAGTTACTATACATTATACACCACATGCCGATTGCTATACTGTAATGGAATTTATAACATATTCAGCATTTTCTAAATCTTTGTTTCATTTGTTTTACATGCTATTCAGAATAAAAAAAATCATTATATTTTGGAGTGGGGAACCAATTGTCTGCATTTCAGTGATTTCTTATGGGAAGTTTTGCTTTGGTTTAAGAGTGGATTTGGATTACAAGCATGGTCCTGGATTAAATTATGCTCGTAATCCAAAGCACCACTATATTCCATTTAGTTATGTTGCAGTAGTCTGGCTTTTTTGTATATAGATTATTTAGTATAATTGCCTTGAACTCCATGGGACTATTTATTGTTATTATTACCCAGCATTTGTACTATACATTTACTCTATTGGTACTGCGGGTATACCCTTTGGATGTTGCCTATTTGGTCATTGACCATCAGCTATGGTGTAGTCCTCATGCTGCCCAATAGATATTAGACAGATAGGTATGAGATAAAGAGATAGAAGAATG